>NC_041387.1:251934416-252079807 GCF_002162155.2 Triticum dicoccoides
GGGGTGGGTGGGTGGGTGGGTGGGCACGGCCAGCCCTCCCGCGGCCCTCCTCTCTCTCCACTAAGGCCCATGGTGGCCCATTAGTTCCCCTGCGGGGTTCCGGTAACTCCTTCGGCACTCCGGTTTTATCCGAAACTTTACGAAACTCTTCCGGTGTCCGAATAACATGGTCCAATATATCAATCTTTATGTCTCAACCATTTAGAGACTCCTCGTCATGTCTGTGATCTCATCCGGGACTCCAAACAAACTTCAGTCATCAAAAACACATACCTCATAATACATATCGTCAATGAACGTTAAGCGTGCAAACCCTACAGGTTCGAGAACTATGTAGACATGACCGAGACACATCTCCGGTCAATAACCAATAGCAGAACCTGGATGCTCATATTGGCTCCTACATATTCGACGAAGATCTTTATCGGTCAAACTGCATAACTACATACTTTGCTCCCTTTGTCATCGGTATGTTACTTTCCCGAGATTCTATCATCGGTATCATCATACCTAGTTCAATCTCGTTACCGGCAACTCTCTTTACTCGTTCCATAATACTTCTTCCCGCAACTAACTCATTAGTCACAATGCTTGCAAGGCTTATAGTGAAGAGCGTTACCGAGAGGGCCTAGAGATACCTCTCCGAAACACGGAGTGACAAATCCTAATATTGATCTATGCCAACCAAACAAACACCTTCGGAGACACCTGTAGAGCACCTTTATAATCACCCATTTATGTTGTGATGTTTGGTAGCACACAAAGTGTTCCTCCGGTATTCGGGAGATGCATAATCTCATAGTCTGAGGAACGTGTATAAGTTATGAAGAAAGCAGTAGCAATGAAACTGTAAGGATCATAATGCTAAGTAGCGGATGGGTCATGTCCATCACATCATTCTCCTAATGATGTGATCCCATTCATCAAATGACAACACATGTCTATGGTTAGGAAACATAACCATCTTTGACTAAGGAGCTAGTCTAGTAGAGGCATAATAGGGACTCTTTGTTTTGTCTATGTATTCACACATGTACTAAGTTTCTAGTTAATACAATTCTAGCATGAATAATAAACATTTATCATGAAATAAGGAAATAAATAATAACTTTATTATTGCCTCTAGGGCATATTTCCTTCAGTCTCCCACTTGCACTAGAGTTAATAATCTAGATTACAAAGTAATGATTCTAACACCCATGGAGTTTTAGTGTTGATCATGTTTTGCTCGTGGAAGAGGCTTAGTCAACGGGTCTACAACATTCAGATCTGTATGTATCTTGCAAATCTCTATGTCTCCCTCCGACACTTGATGACAGATGGAATTGAAGCGTCTCTTGATGTGCTTGGTTCTCTTATGAAATCTGGATTCCTTTGCCAAGGCAATTGCACCAGTATTGTCACAAAAGATTTTCATTGGACCCGATGCACTAGGTATGACACCTAGATCGGACATGAACTCCTTCATCCAAACTCCTTCATTTGCTGCTTCTGAAGCAGCAATGTACTCCGCTTCACACGTAGATCCCGCCGCGATGCTCTGCTTGGAACCGCACCAACTGACAGCTCCTCCATTCAATAAAAATACATATCCGGATTGCGACTTAGAGTCATCCGGATTAGTGTCAAAGCTTGCATCGACGTAACCGTTTACGACGAGCTCTTTGTCACCTCCATAAACGAGAAACGTATCCTTAGTCCTTTTCAGGTATTTCAGAATGTCCTTGACCGCTGTCCAGTGCTCCACTCCGGGATTACTTTGGTTCCTCGCTGTTATACTTATAGCAAGGCACACATTAGGTCTGGTACACAACATTGCATACATGATAGAACCTATGGCTGAAGCATAGGGAATGACTTCCATTTTCTCTCTATCTTTTGCAGTGGTCGGGCATTGAGTCTGACTCAACTTCACACCTTGTAACACAGGCAAGAACCCTTTCTTTGAATGATCCATTTTGAACCTTTTCAAAACTTTATCAAGGTATGTGCTTTGTGAAACTCCAATTAAGAGTCTTGATCTATCTCTATAGATCTTAATGCCCAATATGTAAGCAGCTTCTCCGAGGTCTTTCATTGAAAAACTCTTATTCAGGTATCCCTTTATGCTATGCGGAAATGCTATATCATTTCCAATCAACAATATGTCATCCACATATAATATTAGAAATGCTACAGAGCTCCCACTCACTTTCTTGTAAATACAGGCTTCTCCAAAAGTCTGTATAAAACCATATGCTTTGATCACACTATCAAAGCATTTATTCCAACTCCGAGAGGCTTGCACCAGTCCATAAATGGATCGTTGGAGCTTGCACACTTTGTTAACACCCTTTGGATTGACAAAACCTTCTGGTTGCATCATATAAAACTCTTCTTCCAGAAATCCATTCAGGAATGCAGTTTTGACATCCATCTGCCAAATTTCATAATCATAAAATGCGGCAATTGCTAACATGATTCGGACAGACTTAAGCATCGCTATGGGTGAGAAAGTCTCATCGTAGTCAACTCCTTGAACTTGTCGAAAACCTTTTGCAACAAGTCGAGCTTTGTAGACAGTAAGATTACTGTCAGCGTCGATCTTCTTCTTTAAGATCCATTTATTTTCTATGGCTTGCCGATCATCGGGAAGTCCACCAAAGTCCACACTTTGTTCTTATACATGGATCCCATCTCAGATGTCATGGCCTCAAGCCATTTCACGGAATCTGGGCTCATCATCGCTTCCTCATAGTTCGTAGGTTCACCATGGTCTAGTAACAGGACTTCTAGAACAAGATTACCGTACCACTCTGGTGCGGATCTCACTCTGGAAGACCTACGAGGTTTGGTATTAACTTGATTCGAAGTTTCATGATCATCATCATTAGCTTCCTCACTAATTGGTATAGGAATCACTGGAACTGATTTTGTGATGAACTACTTTCCAATAAGGGAGAAGGCACAATGACCTCATAAAGTCCTACTTTCCTCCCACTCACTTCTTTCGAGAGAAACTCCTTCTCTAGATAGGATCCACTCTTAGCAACAAATATCTTTCCTTCAGATCTTTGATAGAAGGTGTACCCAACAGTCTCCTTTTTGTATCCTATGAAGACGCACTTCTCCGATTTGGGTTCGAGCTTATCAGGTTGAAGCTTTTTCACATAAGCATCGCAGCCCCAAACTTTAAGAAATGACAACTTTGGTTTCTTGCCAAACCACAGTTCATAAGGCGTCGTCTCAACGGATTTTGATGGTGCCCTATTTAAAGTGAATGCAATCGTCTCTAAAGCATAACCCCAAAACAATAGCGGTAAATCAGTGAGAGACATCATAGATCGCACCATATCCAATGAAGTATGGTTATGATGTTCGGACACACCATTTCGTCGTGGTGTTCCAGGTGGCGTAAGTTGTGAAACTATTCCACATTGTTTCAAATGAAGACCAAACTCGTAACTCAAATATTCACCTCCACGATTAGATCGTAGAAACTTTATTTTCTTGTTATGATGATTTTCCACTTCACTCTGAAATTCTTTGTACTTTTCAAATGTTTCAGACTTATACTTCATTAAGTAGATATAACCACATCTGCTCAAATCATCTGTGAAGTTAAGAAAATAACGATACCCGCCACGAGCCTCAACACTCATTGGACCGCATACATCTGTATGTATTTTTTCCAATAAGTCAGTAGCTCGTTCCATTGTTCCGGAGAACGGAGTTTTAGTCATCTTGCCCATAAGGCACGGTTCGCAAGCACCAAGTGATTCATAATCAAGTGATTCCAAAAGTCCATCAGCATGGAGTTTCTTCATGCGCTTTACATCGATATGTCCCAAACGGCAGTGCCACAAATAAGTTGCACTGTCATTAGCAACTTTGCATCTATTGGCTTCAATATTATGAACATGTGTATCATCACGATCGAGATTCAACAAAAATAGACCACTCAGCAAGGGTGCATGACCATAAAAGATATTACTCATATAAATAGAACAACCATTATTCTCTGATTTAAATGAATAACCGTCTCGCATAAAACAAGATCCAGATATAATGTTCATGCTCAATGCTGGCACCAAATAATAATTATTCAGGTCTAAAACTAATCCCGAAGGTAGATGTAGAGGTAGCATGTTGACGGTCATCACATCGACCTTGGAACCATTTCCCACGCTCATCGTCACCTCGTCCTTAGCCAATCTTCGTTTAATCCATAACCCCTGTTTTGAGTTGCAAATATGAGCAACAGAACCTGTATCAAATACCCAGGCGCTACTACGAGCATTAGTAAGGTACACATCAATAACATGTATATCAAATATACCTTTCACTTTGCCATCCTTCTTATCTGCCAAATACTAGGGGCAGTTCCGCTTCCAGTGACCAGTCCCTTTGCAGTAGAAGCACTCAGTTTCAGGCTTAGGTCCAGACTTGGGTTTCTTCTCCTGAGCAACAACTTTCTTGCTGTTCTTCTTGAAGTTCCCCTTCTTCCCTTTGCCCTTTTTCTTGAAACTAGTGGTCTTCTTGACCATCAACACTTGATGCTCCTTTTTGATTTCTACCTCCATAGCTTTTAGCATTGCAAAGAGCTCGGGAATAGTCTTGTTCATCCCTTGGATATTATAGTTCATCACGAAGCCTTTATAGCTTGGTGGCAGTGATTGAAGAACTCTGTCAATGACACTATCATCAGGAAGATTAACTCCCAGCCGAGTCAAGTGGTTATGGTACCCAGACATTCTGAGTATGTGTTCACTGACAGAACTATTCTCCTCCATTTTGCAGCTGTAGAACTTGTTGGCGACTTCATATCTCTCGACTCGGGCATTTGCTTGAAATATTAACTTCAACTCTTGGAACATCTCATATGCTCCATGACGTTCAAAACATCTTTGAAGTCCCGATTCTAAGTCGTAAAGCATGGCACACTGACTTATCAAGTAATCATCAACATGCGTCTGCCAGGCATTCACAATGTCTGCAGTTGCTGGTGCGGGTGGTTGTGACGTCCCCAGTTCGACCGTACACTAATCATACACGCAAATGTGTACGATCAAGATCAGGGACTCACGGGAAGATATCACAACACAACCCTAGACACAAATAAAATATTACAAGCTTTATATTACAAGCCAGGTGCCTCGAGGGCTCGAATACATAGCTCGATACACAAGAGTCAGCGGAAGTAGCAATATCTGAGTACAGACATAAGTTAAACAAAGATGCCTTAAGAAGGCTAGCACAAACATCAAAGATCGAAGAGGCAAGGCCTCCTGCCTGGGACCTCCTAACTACTCCTGGACGTCGACGGTCTTCACGCAGTAGCATCCACCGGCGGTGGCATCTAGCTTCAGGGATCCACCATTTGGTTGCATCAACCGGAAAGAAGAAAGAAGGGGGAAAAGGGGCAGCAAAGTAACCGTGAGTACTCATCCAAAGTACTCGCAAGCATCAGATCTATACTAAGTATGCATTGGTATCAAATGGAAGGGTTGTATCTGTGGACTGAACTGCAGAATGCCAGAATAGAGGGGGAAAGCCTAGCCTATCAAAGACTAGCATCTTCACGCAGCTCCGAGCATCTTGCAGCATGTAGAAGAGTAAAGAATAGCAGTTTATATTTAACAAGCATGTTGTAACAATAATGCCCAGAGATCCTTCCTCGACTCCCTGCGAGAAAGCAATCCTGGAGCCACATATCTCAAGTATCCATTTGTAGTTGTATAAGATCAAGATATAAGTCTGAATGTCCGTTACCGTGGACACAGCTATTAATAGACAATCTTCCATGCAGGGGTGCACCACGTTTTCCAACACGCTCGATCACTCTAGCCGGACGCACCTTTCTGGGGTCAATGCCCGGCCTCAGAAGATCAACACATCGCAGCCCGACCTAGGCTCAGCAGAGAGGTCCCCGCCGGTCTACATCCTAAGCACTCCAGGGTCTTGGGCCCATCGCCCGCAGCACTCTGGGTCGTTGCGCGCAGGGTGAATACCAGCACCACCTCGGATGGCCAGCATGATCCGACCGTGCCGCACTGCTGAACTAGACGTCTGACAAAGCTTCGACTGATACTGCGATGTCGAGGCCCATAACTATTCTCACGTGGTGGTTGGTGCGCAAAGGCCAAAGGCCAACTCAGAACAAATACCCAAACCATAGTGTATTATTAGCTTGCGTAGATGAGCAGAGACTCATGATCGAAAGTGACCCCGTCATCCCGTCTCATGGACTTACGACAAGGGCCTAGAATGCCCGGCCGTGCCACGTCATTATCTTGCGGGTGCTCTCCGGGGCCGCCCGACTTTCACCAAGGTCTCAAGTAAAGTCATTGTAACCGTGTGTCCAGACATCAAGGGGAAAACCCAAGGAATCACCCTCAGTGTATTCCACTCAATGTAATCATCAAGGTGAACGTAAGAGGGACCACCCTCGAGGTTCACACTTGAGGTATTGAACGATAGAGCCGTATCGGGAATGGTGAAAGAGGAAATCACCCTCGATGACCACGACCAAATAGCTACACTACAGAATTATCATTAGGAGTGCGTTATGAGGGATCACCCTCGGCACTCGATAGTAGCTCTGTAGAGTCGAGCAACTAAAGGGGTGTGATGTGATGTGAGGTGTCGGGCTCTGGTCGTCGATCATGTCGTCGAGGCATCGATGATGAAGCAGGGGCAACAAGGACAAGGTGGGGGTCACTGATGGATCACTAACCAACCTATACTAAGCAGTTTAGGATAAGCTGGTAGGTAACAATAACAGGTACAAAAGCAGGCTATGCATCAGAATAGGAGCAAACAATAACAGTAGCAAAATCTAATGCAATCATGAGAGTATAGAATGGGCGATATCGAGATGATCAAAGGGGGGGCTTGCCTGGTTGCTCAGACAAGAAGGAGGGTCGTCGTCGACGTAGTCGATCACAGGGACATCAACATCGGTCTCAGGGTCTACCGGAGAGAAGAGGGGGAAGAAACAGTAAATACATAGCAGGAAAGTGCATAAGAGGGCAACAGACAGAGCTAGACGTGTTCTAACGCAGCGCTAGGTGATACTGACGAAGGGGGAAACATCCGGGAAAGTATTCCCGGTTCCGGACGTCTGTCAAACATATGAACCGGAGGGGAAAAGTTGCATGTTTGCTATGCTAGGGATGTGTGGCGGGCGAACAAACCGCGTATTCGGATTCGTCTCATCGTTCTGAGCAACTTTCATGTAGAAAACAATTTCATCCGAGTTACGGATTATTTTATATGATTTTCAAAGTTTTAAACAATATTCTAAAATTATTATTATAAAGGAAAAACTGCATCAGCATGACGTTAGGGTGACGTCAGCAGTCAAGGTTGACCTGTTGACCAGTCAAACTGACAGGTGGGTCCATCCTGTCATAGACTAATAACTAAACAGCCTTTGATTTCAACTAACCCGGTTAATTAGGATAATTAAGCCAAGTTAATTAAGTTAATTACCCTCCATGATTGAGCACAATGGACCGGCCCAAGACGGGCTCCGGCCCCGCTTGGGTGCGCCATGACCATGGCCCTGCTTTTATTCTTCTCGTGGGCCATGGCGACGCGGTGAACCCGAGTCAGTGCGAGATACGGCGGCTGAGGTGCGAGCTTGTTTGAGAAGGAAAGGGAGAAATACGGGCTCACAGTGGAGCAATTATGGCCTTGTGGCACGCGCCAAGTTTTTGTCAGCCTGGGTAGTTGCCGAGGCGAAATGGGAAGTGGGGGGTGTCCGCTTCCCGTCATGCACCACGCGTCAAGCCTGCCCCACAGGCGGTTAGGGCCGCGTCGTTTCGCCCTCCCTTCATTGTCTTCACCTCGAAGCCAGGCCGAGCGCACCGTGGGCCCAGGGCTACTTTCGGTGTTCTGGGACAAAGGGTGCCCAGACCTGTCTGCCTACGGCCCAGCGCGTGGCTCCATAGATGGCAGGGTGCGGCCCAACTCCAAGGGTTCACGAGAAAGACCCTCATGAGAGCGCCTGCCTCGTGAGCAGAACGATGACAGGGCCTCCCGAGGAGCAGCCCTCCTCCCCGAGGCTGCCTCCAAAGGAGCGGACATATCTAGGTAGGCTCCCCACATCGCGAGGCGCACGGTGACATGTGCCACAAAGACCAAGGCCAGCAGCGCGCCAACGGGCATAGTCCAGGATAGTTTCCTCTTTGGTGCTAAGGAGGCATGGACGTACGCGGGTTCCCAATGAATCCCCAAAGATTTCCATTCCAGTGCAACAAGACCAAGACAACTGGCTCGACGGGATGGAGGTCATCACCGAGCCCACCCCTGCGTCACGACAAGAAGCTTTGCAGGCGAAGACCAACTTTAGTCCGGATAGGGTGTACTCATGTCCCCTTTCAAATTGGCCGCTGTGGTATCCCTTCCCGCCTAAGCTATGAGGGAAGAGGGCCAAGGCCGCTATGAATATAGGCTAGTCTCCACCGGGGAGGGGGATCATATCAATCCTAGAGGATCCAACCCTTCACCCACTGAGCTCTCCCGAGGCAGCTCTCACTTGTACTAGTTCATACTCATCATCCTCGGGAGGCAAACCACCATAAAGCAGGAGTAGCGTTTTACACCACAAGGTGGCTCGAACCTGGGTAAATCACCGTGTCCACTTCTTGTTCCCGCTTGCTCGAACCCGATGAGGCCAAGCCGTGAGCCAGTGATCAGAGAGTTGTAGCTAGGCAGGATCCATCGCACACACCCCAGAGTACAAACCTTGTTTGGGTCTGCGGGGAGCTTGCCAGGTCTGGGCTTGCCTGTGTGAAGCTTGCCGACAATTGAAGTCTTGACCTTCAGTACTAACTTAGTACTTCTCGATCACCCGCCTAGAGGTCTTCTTCTCGCCATGCTGACGGCCGACAATCTGACCAAGAGATATTCGTATGTCTAGTCGACCAAGACCGACAATCATCCTGCTACAGAAGTCCTTCCGGGTCGGCTGATCTAGCGAACAACCTGTTTCACTTCTTTGTCAGGTGTTTCTATGGTGGGCTCTACCCGCCCTTCTCAGATCTCTTCATAGAGGTCATGTAGTCCTCTAAATTTCACTTGCTACATTTCACTCCCAGTGCTATCACCTGCATGTCCATTTACACACACCTGTGTGAAAACTTCCTGGGAATAGCACCCAATCTTGATCTGTTCCAGCACTTCTTCATCCCCTGAATTGAGAATGATGCTCAATCCAGGAGTCTCACTTGGATTCCAAGAACGCGGATAAGGGAGCATTGTCTTGATAGCAAGCTGCACACCAAGTGGAATGAGTGGAGGACGAATTGGTGCTGGATCAAGCAAGATTAGCATGATGAAATTATTTCCTTCTGCCGCCTCCAAACCCAGAGAATAAGGAAGGGGGATATTTGGAGCAATGTCGGGCCCAGCAATGCAAACTCGGGATGGTGCTATATAGGATCCACAGTCACAAGGCTGCCGGCTTGACCATAGAGATGGTGGGGTAATTTTCAGCCATCGTTGGATGGCCCTGCTGAAGCACAGAGCAGGCAGAAGGGCATGGGAGTACCAGAACTCTGCCAATCCAATGCACCTGCATACTGGGCTGACAAAAACTTGTCGGTGATGGAGCACTACTTTCTCATCTACCATTTCTTTAACAGAGGATGCAAAGTCCACCTGTTAGAGAAGGTGATTCCGCTCCACAACAACTCTGCCATGGGCGACATCCTGGCCAAGATGTCGGAGTGCAATGTCAAGGGTGTTGTGGAACGATGGATAGATCTCTCCAAGGCGGAGATGGAAGAATGGCTTGCTGGTTTGAAGGAGAAGGCCCGTCACGATGGAGAACGACATGGTTCACCCCACTAGAGATGATGAGGCCACATTCCTGAAGGCCAGGGCTTAAGAGGCCAGTAAGGCTGAACGTCTCCAAAAGAAAACTGAGGCCGCCAGCAAATTAAAGCACGTGGTGGAGCAAACTGAGGAGCACACCGAAGAGGGTGCTAGTGAGCCTATTGATGATGATGCTGAAGAGCGGCCTACTAAAGAAGATGCCGACGAGCACATCGGCGAGACCACAGATGACGATGATCCTGTCGAGGAGCACGAGGATGATGAGGTGGAGCCCGCCAGAGAGACATAGGGGGACGATGACAAGGAGGAGGAGGGGAGGAAGATGAGTACATTCCTCATACCCACACCAGAGCTACCATCGGAAAGAAGCCCGATAAGAAAAAGGCAGCGCACCCTGATCCGCAAAGCATAGAGCTTGCCTGGACCAAGGTGGCCGGCTAGGCTTATCGTCCACAACCTTCTTGCGGGCAACCTCACTGTGTCTCGGCATCCTGGTAATTGACTTTGTCAACTGTTGAAGAGGTGGGTGTGTTGGTGGGAAACGACACCTATGGGATCACTGGAATCCCTTCTACGGTTGTGGGGCGCGGGGATCGTGAGGAGAGCGGGACCAGCAGACGACACAAAAGGATTTACCCAGGTTCGGGCCGCAAAGATGCGTAAAACCCTACGATCCTGCTTTGGTGGATGTATTTAGTGTTCTCGAGCTCTTGAACTAGCTCTGGGTGTTGTGTGGTTCCAAAAAGCCGAATCCCTCCTCCATGTGCCATGGGCCTCCTTTTATAGACGAAAGGGGCTGCCACAGTGGCACACAGGAGGTGGAAAGTGCTACAATGTCGTGAGCTTATAGCTGGTATTATAGGACAAGACGCATTTAATGCGCGGCTTAGGTGTCCTCTCGCTTTATTGGGGACGGGAGCGAGACCCGTCCCGTCCGTCCCTGCTCCTCCTTGCTTCGACATGTAGGTGCCTGCCCAGTCGGCTGGGTCGGCAGCTGCATGTGAACGGCGGTGAAGACTTGGCTGGCACGGGCTTGGCAGTGGCCCCGCTGGTGTGCTTGGCGAGGGTCTTGCCGGGTGGCCCGGCAAGGGTCTTGCCGTGGCACGCTGGCTTCCCCAACAAGGATCTTGTCGGGGGCTTTGTGGGTTTCTTCGGTGGGGATGGTTGCCTTCCTATCCTCACTTGAACTTGATTATTCTATGTCTTCACAAAGATCTGCATGCCACCACGGAGGTGCCTCCCGAGCCCTGTCCCAATGCCTTTGTCTAGCGCTGGTGGGCTCATGGGTGGCTCACTTGGTTGGCGTGGGCGAGCTGCCCCGGCAAGGGTCTTGCCGGGGCCACTGAGGCTCCCCCGGCAAAGGTCCTTGCCGGGAAAACCTGCTTCGTCCATCTGATCTTCGTGGCCTTGGTCCTTGTCGTTGCTATGTTTGGCTTGTGGCCTCGGCTTCTCTCCGGCTTCCATTTCCTGCCCTGTTATGCGTGGCTGTGGCGGGAGGCTCTGACTGCCCGTGCACAAGTAGAGGGGTCAAAAGTAGAGCCCCTAGTTTTGTACACCGACAGGAGCCCCCGGGCCTGGGCCACACATAAGCGCAACATATTGTTTGGCCAGGCCCAGAATGGTGCGCGGGCAGTTGGGGCGGAGTTTTACCACAGCCACTGTTCCGTCCGCTGTGCTTCCCCACGACCCGCGTTGAATGCGCGACATGGGGGTCGTGCGCGCGCATGACGTGGGCATGCTGGCTTCACCTTGTGGTGGCAGTAAAGAGGTGGCTTGCGTGTCTCTTCGAGACCACAGGGCCGCCTCCCATTTACTGCCCTCGCTTGGTAACCGTCGTTCCACGCGTCCCACTGCGCCCGACCCTTGCGCCACGTTCGCTGCATGCATAACCCAGAGCAAATGGCAGGCGCGCGGGACGTGGGTAGTCGCGCGCGTGCGGGTCGATTCCCATGAGCCTTCAATGGAGCGGGGAGGGCGGTCGACGGCTCCGCTTGCTGTCACTTCAAGAAGCCGGATTGGCTGAAAGGGGGCGGCCGAGCCTCGCCCCTGCCCCTTTAGAAAGAAGGGAGCGGGAGGAACGGTGCCCCTCAGCCTTTCGCCATCTGCCTCTCCCCATTCCAGCTTCCTTTCTTCTTCTGCCATGGAGAGGGGGCGCGGCGACGCTTCACCGGTGGCAGTGAGGGTTTCGGCCAGACAGCGCATCGCTCTTCCCCAAGTGCTCGTAGCAGCGAAGCCGGCCGCTAGAGGAAGGGGGAGGGGGCACGGTCGAGGCTGTCGTGGTGCCCGAGGGAGAGGAGGACGAGGCGGCAGATCAGCATCGCCTCCTCCAGCAGCCCCTCCTCTGATGGAGGGCCACGCTGGGGACAACCCCTGTGAATTCTTCGTCAGGTTGCGCCATCCACCGCGCCATCGCCTTCGCCTCCCGACTCCATTTGCGCGGGAGATGGAGCTTGATCCGCCGCAGGCACTACGGCTGCACATGAGGGGTTCTAGGAACAGTGGCACATGGGTCGATGTCGAGTTCCCCACCCCTCACATCATGTATCTTCACCGAGGGTGGAAGACCTTCGCTCGCCTTCACAGCTTGACGGATGGGCTCGCTCTCCATTTCAAACTAATGGAGGGTGGCCTCCTCTCCGTCAAGATCTTCGGGCACTTCGGGACCCGCGTGAGGTGCTGCATGGAGAGCTCCTCCGACAATGAAGACTCCTCCTCAAGCAAGAGTGGCGAGGAAGACAACGGCAGCGACGACGAGGGCAGCGGGCGGTAGGATGACGGGTCCGAATAGGTGTCGGGCGCCGCTCCGAGCGGCACCCGCGACCCCATCATCCGTGTCGCCGGCTCCTTGAACTTCTCGGGGTCGTCTCCTTGGACGGCTGGCGTAGGGAGGCTGCGGAAGAGGAAGAGGGCGGGCGGCAAGGCCGTCAAGTCGGAGTACGCGGGCACCGGCGCCTTTGTCGCGTGTGGACGTCCTGCCGCCTCGTCTTCGAGCTCTGCCTCCGGTGCTGCCATCACCACCCAGCCCTTGGACGGCCATCGAGATGTTCTCTTGGTGTCTTCTGCCACTCATAGCTCGCCTAGGCGCCGCCTTTTGCCCTTCTGCTTTCTTGTTCCATTTCCTGAGGAGAGGGACAAGAAAGGGATTACGAGCACCTTATATCTTTTTAGTCTTGTAAGCCTCCGGGCCTTTGTTAGCTTTAGAACTTGTAATCCCCTTGTTCATGTTTTTCATTTCACATGGACTGTACCTGTACGGGATGTTTTTTAATGAAAAAGGGATGTTTGCCAGGATTTTCGTTCGTGGGAGGAACCCACGACAAGGAGTGAGTCCTTATTATCTTTAAGACAAATGTTTTCTCGCCTGGCAACAGGCCTTGCCGTTCCCCCACTTCGCTCGACCCTTCTCACGCCTTTGGTGGAGGCAGGGATGAGGTGGGCTTAGGCCCCTCGTTCCTCTTCTTTGCTGCTGCGGCTATGATCAAATCCAGACCCACGGTATAATCCTTGGGTACCAAAAAGGGGGAGCACGGTAGCTTAGAGATAGAATGGGGTTTCACTTATCCCAGTCCATAACAGAATGCATGATAGAGGATAGAGAACTTATCTGGATCTGCAGCCCCCGACAACCTTGGCTTGACGCTGATGGATCTTTGTTTTTGCAGCCCCCGGCAACTCTGGCTTGCCGGGGTCCGGGCGCCGGTCCATTTCCTTTCTTCCCAAATGGCTCGGCAGGAAAACTTACATGCCTACGAACCAAAGAAGACAGAGAAGAATAGAAAGACGCGCACTCGGCCTCTAGGCTAGGGGTTAGCCGCCGCTAAGCTCTATCAACCCTAACCAAGGAAGAGACTCAACCTAGCATGCATGCTATAACTTAGGGCGCCAGCGCTTCGTTTATTTATGCTTAGGGTCTGCGCCTGGCTTTGTACAAAGGGTTACATGCCTTGCCGGCAAGGCTTGTACAAAAGGGTGGCTTGCCGGGAGGCCCGACAGCCGTGCCTTCTGGGTAAAACTTGTGAAGATGCTCAATGTTCCAGGAGTTGCTCACTGGAATGGCATCTTCGGTCTCCAGCCGGACTGTACCGGGCCTGGTGACTCGTGTCACCCGATAAGGGCCTTCCCACTTCGGCGTCAACTTGCTGGAATTCTCGGCCGACTGAATGTGCCGAAGAACAAGGTCGCCTTCCTCAAAGCTCCAGGCATGAACCGTGCGGCTATGGCAGCGGCGCAAGGCTTGCTGGTAGCGTGCTGCTCTCACAGCCGCCCGGAGACGATCTTCCTCAAGGAGCGTCGCGTCATCTTGCCGCAATTGCTCTTGCTCAAGCTCATCATAAGACAGCACTCGAGGTGACCCGTATATGAGTTCCGTGGGGAGAACTGCTTCTGCCCCGAAAACCAGGGCAAAGGGTGTTTGGCCGGTGGCTCGATTTGGCGTCGTTCTCGACCAAAGAACCGCCGACAACTCATCAATCCAGCGCCTTCCACTCTTGCATAGCCTGTCAAAAGTCTTCGTCCTTAAGCCTCGCAGGACTTCAGCATTTGCTCTCTCCGCTTGGCCGTTGCTCCGTGCATGTGCCACAGAAGCAAAACAGACCCTTCTGCCGAGATCCTCAATGTATTGCATGTAGGCGTGGCTTGTGAACTGTGTGCCATTGTCGGTGATGATCCTGTTGGGCACCCCAAAATGACACACTAGTCCCTTGAAGAACTTGATGGCTGACTGCGTTGTCACCTTCCTCACTGCCTCCACCTCTGGCCACTTTGTGAACTTGTCAACTGCGACGTAGAAGTACTCAAAGCCCCCGACAACACGGGGGAATGGGCCCAATATGTCGATCCCCCAGACCGAGAAGGCTAGGAGAGAGGGATAGTTTGAAGGGCTTGAGCTGGTTGATGAAGCTTTTTCAAATGGAACTGGCACACTTCACACTTGGTTACTAGTGCCATCGCATCCTGGAGGGCAGTGGGCCAGAAGAAACCTTGCCGGAAAGCCTTGCCGGCAAGGGCCCTCGACACTATGTGGGACCACATATGCCTCCGTGTATCTCTGCCAACAGCTTTAGTCCCTCCTCCCGAGAGATGCACATCAATTTCACCCCATTCGGCCTTCTTCTGTACAATACGTTATCTGGTACAGAGCAGACCGGCGGGCTACTGTTTCTGCCTCTTCCTGCTCCTCAGGAAGCTCTCCTTTTTGAAGGAATCAGATGGTGTGCTGTGCCCATGCCGGAGCCTGTGGCTCGATGGCAAGGACCAAAGGCATCTCTTCTGCCACGGGAGCGGCCGCCTCCGCGGCCATGACCTGAGGTCCTGCCGGAGTCGGTTGCCCTGTGGAAGGATCGGCATCCTCGGCAACATCTTTGCCAGCGGCTCCAGGGAGCTTGGTGGGGAAGTACTTGCCAGGGCCTAGCCTCCTCCGCTTGTTCTGCCCAGTCGACGGCTCAAGGGATGGTTCGGTTAACTAAAGCACAAAGGTACCTGGTTCCACATGTAGCCTGAGGGCAACGCGCTTTGACAGGTAGTCGGCGATGTCGTTCTCCGCCCGAGGGACATGCTCCGCTTGTATACCGTCAAAGCACTCCTCCAGTTTCCTCACCTCATCTACGTAAGCTTCCATCAACGGGCTTTGAAAATCTTTGTTGATCTGCCTGACGACTTGCTGTGAGTCGCCCCTAACGATGAGCTTCTTAACTCCGATGTCTGCCGCGATCCTGAGACCGGCAAGCAACCCCTCGTACTCGGCGGTGTTGTTGGTTGACATCTCCCGGGGGAAGTGCGTCTGGATGACATACTTGAGGTGCTCTCCGGTGGGTGCGACGAGCAGCACACCAGTATCGGCGCCTTGCAGCGAGAAGGCACCATCAAAGTACATGATCCAGTTGCGGCTCGTTTCCTTGCCGGAGAGAGCGGTCTCTTGTACCTCTTCGTCAGGCGTCGAGGTCCATTCCGCAACAAACTCCGCCAAGACTCTGCTCTGAATCGTCGAGGTACTTTCAAACTTCAAACTGAAACTCGACAGCTCTAGGGCCCATTCAACGATCCTCCCCATTGCATCTGGGTTGTGCAGTATCCGTTGCAGCGGGAGGCGGGTGACCACCATGATCTCGTGCGCTTGGAAGTAATGGCGCAGCTTCCTCGAAGCCATAAGGAGGCCGAAGAGCAGTTTTTGCACACCTGAGTACCTCGACCTAGCCCCCTGCAAGAGGGAGCTGACGAAGTACACTGGGTGCTGCACCATCTTCTTCTTCTACGCCTCTTCACCCGGTCGCGTGGGTCCTGTGGCGCTGGCGTCAACCCCTGCCGGGGACTCAATCTCGCCGGGACCGAGCCCTGGCGGAGAGGGTTTCGGCTTGCTATCTGTTGGCTCTGCCGCTGCCGCTGCCTTCTCGTCGACCTCTCTCTGCGCCACTAGTGCGGCGCTAACCACTTGATTTGTTGCCGCTAGGTAAAGCAGCAACGGTTCTTGTGGTTTGGGCGCAACCAGCACTGGGGTAGAGGAGAGGTATTTCTTCAAATCTTGCAGCGCTGCCTCGGCCTCCGGGGTCCATTCCACTGGCCCTGCCTTTTTCAAGATCTTGAAAAAAGGAAGGACACGCGCGCAGACTTGGAGATGAACCGGCTCATGGCGGCAACGCAACCAGTGAGCCGATGCACGTCCTTGATCCTCTTGGGTGCCTCAATCTGCTCGATGGCCTTGATCTTATCTGGGTTTGCTTCAATCCCGCGCTGGGACACAAAGAACCCGAGAACTTGTCGGACGGGATGCCGAAGACACACTTCTCAGGGTTCAATTTGAGGTTGAACTTGCAAGGTTCTCGAACGTTTCCTCCAGATCTTGCACAAGGGTTGCTTTGTCCTTGGTTTTTACCACTATGTCATCCATATAAGATTCCATATTTCTATGTAGCTGGGGCTCAAAAATAATCTGGACTGCTCTTGCAAAGGTCGAGCCAGCACTCTTCAACCCGAAAGGCATCCGTAAAAAGCAATACGTACCACATGGGGTGATGAATGCTGTCTTTTCCTCGTCTTCCTTCGTCATGAAGATCTGGTGGTATTCTGAGTAGGCGTCAAGGAACGATAGGAGGTCACACCCAACCGTCGAGTCAACAATCTGGTCAATGTGCGGTAATGGGAAAGGATCCTTTGGACAGGCCTTATTGATGTCTGTGTAGCCAATACACAGCATCCATTTCCCATTTTCCTTGTGCACCACTACCGGATTGGCCAACCACGTTGGATGGAGTACTCCTCTCACCAAGCCTGCCGCCTCTAGCTTTCTGATTTCCTCTGTGATGAGCTCTAGCCTCTCTAGAGCTTGCTTCCTGACCTTCTGCTTGATGGGTCGCGCATGGGGACAGACAGCAAGGTGGTGCTCAGTCACCTCCCTGGGAACGCCGGGGATGTCGGAGTCTTGCATGCAAACACATCGACATTCGCCCACAGGAAGGCAACGAGCTCTCTTTCCTATTTGCCGTCAAGGGTGGAGCTTATGGTGAATGATCCCCCCGTGTCGTCCTCCTTGACGGGCACCCTCTTGGTATCTGGTGGCGCGGCTCTGGACTTCTTGCTCTTGCCGGCGGAGCTCTCTGGCACGTTATCAATAGAAGCATAACACCCCTAAGAGGTGCGCTTGCCGGAGTGGGTGCGAGGGGTCTCGCCGGTCTTCCTCTCTTCTGGGGCTCTGTCGGCAGGAGCAGGTGCCTTAGCGACAGCTGCTGCAACTGCTTCCCGGTAGAGTTGGTCGGCGCAGATCAGCGCATCTTTCTTGTTGGAGGGGACACTGATGATGTTCATCGGCACGGGCATCTTCAGCATGTTGTAGGCATAGTGTGAGGCCGCCATGAACTTGGCTAGCGCCGGGCGGCCGAGGATCCCGTTGTAAGGCAAGGGGATCTCGGCTACATCAAAAACAATCCTCTCCATCCTGTGGTTCAGCTCGCCTCCAAATGTCACGGGCAGTGTGACATTTCCCTTTGGCTGGCTCCTCCCCGGGTTAACCCCTTGGAACGTACCCGTCTCCTTGAGGTCTCCATCAGGGATCTGCAGCCTTCTGACCACAACGGGCGAGATTAAGTTCAGGCCAGCCCCGCCGTCAACCAACATCTTTGTCACCTTGAGGTTGTGGATTGTTGGTGAAACCAACAACGACAATCACCCGACCGCAGTGGTGCGGTCTGGGTGGTCCTCGGTGTCAAAGATGATGGGTGTGCTGGACCATTTCAGCGGCTTTCATGCGTCAAATGACGGCTCTGCTGCTGTGATCTTACGCGCCCACTGCTTGAGTTGGCGGTGGGATGTATGCAGCAAGGCGCCACCATCGATGCACATGGCCTCTGTGGCTTTCTGAAACCTGTGGTCGGCGGACTCGTCGTCCTCGTCATGATCATCGTCTTCCTGCTTCTTGTCGCGGCCCCGGGCGGGCCTCTCTTGCTAATTATCCTTGCCGCGGCGGCCTCCTTGGCCGCCATGTTTCTTGCCGGATCCCTCGGCACCATCTGGGCCTTTATCCTTGTCCCGCCGCTCATACTCGGCTTTCTGCTTCTCGGCGAGCAGCTCTACCTGCCGGCAGTTTTGGAGATCATGGCCCTTGGTGCGGTGGATCTTGCAATACTGTTTGTCCGAGCCTCCTATCTTATCGGCGGCCGCCAAGGCCCGGCAACGTCACACTCGGCAGCCTCCTTGTCGGGGTCGCTTGCCTTGGGTTTCTTGGTGGTGCCGGTATCATTGGATCCCTCGACGACAAGCACGATCTTGCTCCTGCGCTTCCTGTTACGGTGTCGGCCCTTCTTCGCAGGGGTGGCGATGTCATCCGTGGAGTCGGTTTCCGCACCGGCATCTTCACCGGGGTACTTCCTTCCCTCCTCAGCACGGGCGCATCGATCGGCCAAAACATAGAGCTCGGCCACATCCTTAACCTTGTTCATCGCTAGCTCTTCAAGCATCTTGCGATTGTGCATGTTCTGATGGAACACACTGATCATGGCGGCAGGATGAACGTCGGGGATGTTGTAATGCACTCGGCTGAACCTTTGGATGTACTTGCGCAGGTTTTCTCCTTCCTTCTGGGGGGTGATGTGTAAATCACTTGCCTGGCCATGAGCTTGGTGACCTCCAGTAAAGGCGCCAACAAACTCATGGAACAGATCCACCCAAGAAGAGATGGAATCCACCGGCAAGTGCATCAACCATGACATAACATTAGGCTTGAGGGACAACGGGAAGTAGTTGGCAAGCACCTTATCGTCGCGGGCCCCAGTAGCTTGCATCGCGATGGTGTAGATGTTGAGGAACTCTGATGGGTGAGTCTTGCCGTTGTACTTCTCGCCAACGTCGGGCTTGAACGTACGGTGGGAGGGCCACTGGAACTGCCGCAACTCACGGGTGAAAGCCGGACAACCCACCTCGTAAGGTAGGCCACCATAGCCTCCCGGCGCTGGGTGGTCCGTAGCGGGCCCTGCCCGCCTGTCCGACTGGTGGCGCATGTCACGTTGGCGCTTGATCATAGTTCGAGTGTCCTCCTGAGCCCGCTCCTGAAGGACTTGACGCTGATCGCGGTTGGTTCACGGGTCGGACGACGCGATGGAGATATCGTCTCGAGCGTTGTCGCGACGAACCAACGCCTGGGGTGGCCGGGACGGAGGAGGGGAGTGCATCGTGGCTGCATCGCCTCCAGCACGCTCTCCGCTGGCACGCGGTGGCCCGGTGGAGCGACAGCCTACGGGTCCCGCCGGCCGCAACTCATCGTTGTTGGCAGTGCCGACGAGGCTCCGCACGGTGGCCCTGGCGGGAGGAAAATCAAGGAGCAGCTGCACGCGCTAGGGCATCCCCTGGCGTGGGTGGCGGCGAGAGCTGGGTGGACCGCGATGTGCCTCGACATCTAACCGCGTTAGAAGGAGCTGCGTCACGGCTCCGCAGCCATTCGCCACCTCCATCAGCACCTCGGCGCACATGCGGGTCCTCTTCTTCATGTGACAGACGCACGGGAGTCTTCCCAGGGTGACGCACAGGGCCACCGGCAGGGTGACGCTGCTCATCACGCACAACTTGAGAAGAGCGCGCCATGGGCGCCGGTGTTGGCGTCTTGAAGATCGCCGTGCCACCGCCTGGCGGGACGGCGGCACCCCTGGAGGGCCCCGCGCCACCTGTGGGGGGCCCGACTCCACCTCCGGAGCCCGCGACTGGCGGCTCACCCTCTGGCGTGCGAACGACGCCACTTGTCAGGCCGAGACCATCGGGGTGATGTAGATGTTCGCGGGCCGCGCC
The DNA here is from genome assembly GCF_002162155.2 of Triticum dicoccoides. Taxonomy (NCBI): domain Eukaryota; kingdom Viridiplantae; phylum Streptophyta; class Magnoliopsida; order Poales; family Poaceae; genus Triticum; species Triticum dicoccoides. The sequence goes on from NC_041387.1 coordinate 251,954,505, forward strand.
ATGGGTTCTCTCTGCGACTGGCCCGCTACCGGCCCGCGCGGGTACCAACCCGGTCCCGGACAAACTGATCGCCGTGGTCGTCTTCTTCCTCACGATTGTGCCCCCCTACCTGGCGCGCCAAAGATGTCGGTGGGAAACGACACCTATGGGATCACTAGAATCCCTTCTATGGTTGCGGGGCGCGGGGATCGTGGGGAGAGTGGGACCAGCAGATGACATAAAAGGATTTACCCAGGTTCGGGCCGCAAAGATGCGTAAAACCCTACGATCCTGCTTTGGTGGATGTATTTAGTGTTCTCGAGCTCTTGAAGTAGCTCTGGGTTCTGTGTGGTTCCAAAAAGCCGAATCCCTCCTCCGTGTGCCATGGGCCTCCTTTTATAGACGAAAGGGGCTGCCACAGTGGCACACAGGAGGTGGAAAGTGCTACAGTGTCGCGAGCTTATTGGTGGTATTACAGGACAAGACGCATTTAATGCGCGACTTAGGTGTCCTCTCACTTTATTGGGGACGGGAGCAAGACCCATCCCGTCCATCGCCGCTCCTCCTTTCTTTGACACGCGCCCTAGCCAGTGATGCATGTGGCGCCATGTAGGCAGGCAGGCAGCTGAGGTGGCGCGGTGGTGGAGCCTCCATGAAGGGTCGCATGGTTCCACATAGGTGCCTGCCCAGTTGGCTGGGTCGGCAGCTGCATGTGAATGGCGGTGAAGACTTGACTGGCGCGGGCCTGGCAGTGGCCCCGCCGGTGCGCTTGGCGAGGGTCTTGCCAGGTGGCCCGGCAAGGGTCTTGCCGTGGCACGCTGGCTTCCCCGGCAAGGATCTTGCCGGGGGCTTTGTGGGTTTCTTTGGTGGGGATGGTTGCCTTCCTATCCTCACTTGATCTTGATTATTCTATGTCTTCACAAAGATCTGCATGCCACCACGGAGGTGCCTCCCGAGCCCTGTCCCAACGCCTTTGTCAAGTGCTGGTGGGCTCAAGGGTGGCTCACTTCGGTTTGCATGGGCGAGCTGCCCCGACAAGGGTCTTGCCAGGAAAACCTGCTTCATCCATCTGATCTTCGTGGCCTTGGTCCTTGTCGTTGCTCTGTTTGCCTTGTGGCCTCGGCTTTTCTCTGGCTTCCCTTTCCTGCCCTGTTATGTGTGGCTATGGTGGGAGGATCTGACTGCCCGTGCACAAGTAGAGGGGTCAAAAGCAAAGCCCCTACTTTTGTACACCGACAGGGTGCTTCACAGCCCCCAGCTTCTTCAAGGGTGAAGCAGGCCAGGAGCCCTTCACCGTCACCCGCCCTGACCCGAGTCGAGGCGGCGGTGCTCTACGACTTATCCGTCCTCAGCGAGCCTTATGCAGAAGAGGAGTAAGCACTCCACCCTCCCATCATCACGTTTTCAATATCTGTTATTAATCTTAACTATTTTTAATGATTTGGCCCTGTAGGGACGAGGTGCCATTGGCGGGAAGGCACTAGAAGAAAGCCAGGCTCATCGAAGAGAGCGAGGCGACAACGGACATTGAAGAAGAACCAACTTATTCAAATGTTGCTGGCTCTCCTACTGGAAAGCTCCACTAATGAGACCGTCGTCATGGAGACCAACAAGGAGGCGAGAAGCAATCTTTGAAGGGAGAGCGTCAAGGAGAGGGCCCATTAGTAATGCCCTCGACCTCTACTCTTCCACAAAGTAGCTTGCTGAGAAGGTGCACCCCTCCTCCAGAGGAGCGCCAAGAGGAACTCGCCCGCATCAAGGTCCCACCGGCAACCAGCGTTGTCGTGGACCGAATGACGACAAATGACATTGCCGGAGAAGAACTAAGGTCTTCTCCATAAGCCCATCAAGGTAAACCTTTGTTGAGTGCCCTTTTACCCTTGTTAGCTTTTTGTCTTTTGAACTTGATCTGAATCTTGAGCTCCTTCCATTCCTTACTCTTTCTTTCCCATATTACATGCTCAAGTCCATTGGAGGAGGAGGAGCCCGTCATAGACGTCCAAGAGATCGCAAAGAGCACAGCCGATGAAGGTATCAAGATTTTTGTTGCAGAGTCTACAACACTAGAGGTCGAAGAGGCTAGGAAGGCCGCAGAGAAAGACGACAAGGCACCCGGCAGCGCATTCGCCTCCGCCAGTGCTGATGCCAAGATGAGAGATGTTTGCCATGGGGAGCCAAGCACCGTTGATCACCCGATCTTGCCGGAGGAGCAACTCACGGCAAGTCTACTGGCGTCTTCTCTTCAAATGCACCACTCTAAGGCCCCCGCCTCATCTGACATCGGGAATACTACCTCTGAAGATGTATTTGCGGAGATCCTCATCCCCTTGTCCCGTGGGTCCATCGAGTCAGGCGCCTCCAATGATACCGCTAGTGATCTTACTTTCCTGAAAGCCATGGCTGGTGGTTTTTAGGATGTGCAGAAGCGATATAGTGCCCGCTGGGATAAAATGCAAGTGAATCAAAAGGTTGGAGTTGGCTGAATGAAACCTCGATGAGAGGGTTGAGGAAACCTGCAAGTAGTATGAGGAGAAGCTCCAGAGCATCCAAGGTGAAGAAAGGAAGCTCGCCGCTACTAAGGAGGAGGCAGCAGTTCTGGACAACAAGCTATCCGAATGGCAAGCACGACTTGATGCCAAGGAAAAAGATCTTTCTTCCAGAGAGGACTTGCTTGCCACCCTGCTACACAGCAAGGATGAAGAGATCCAAGTTCAGCTTGTGGTGCAGACCCAGGAGCTAGTGCAGACCAAGGAGGCCCTAGAAGCTCAAGTACAGTACCATGCTAGCAAGCTCCTGGAGGCCGTCAAGGCTGTGGAAAACACCGAGACCGTCAAGGTGGAGTTGGACGCCAAGGTAAAGAAGCTCGCAGAAGCTCTAGTTGGTGGCCGCAAATCTGGTGAAGAGAAGGTAGCTCTTACCTTGGCTGAAGTACAGACTTCCACCTCTGCCAAGAACACGATAGTGTTCGCCGCCAATGATTCCATTGCTGACCTCAAGCTCAAACTCAAAACACTGGAGCAAGATCTCAAGGTCGGCGGGAAAAGAGAGAAGGACTTGCTAATGAACTGGAACGCTCAAAAAGCTTTGCTTGTCAATGCTAGGAAATCCTTCAATGAGATGACAAACAATGTAGAGCTCTGGACATCGCAGAATGCCTCAGCTCGCAACTAATCAACATGAGATGGATGTCTATGCCTTCACTGAAGATGAGCATGAGGCTGCAAGTGCCAGGCTCACACTCTTATTTGAAAATCTTGTCAAAGCACTGAAGCAGCACCAGGAGGAGAGATCTGCTAGCCTCTCCCATGAGTCCGACACATTCTGCTGTGACGTACTCTTCAAGGTACTCGTCAAGCTTGTGTACTAGAACCCCTACCTCAACATCTCCAAGGCCTTCAAGAGCCTGCTAAAGGACGCGGATACCAAGGCCATTGAAGAGCTTGTCGGGCCGCTCTCCGACAAGGTCACTGCAATCCTCGGGACCGAAGGCTGGTGCAAGGACTAGTTCCTTCCTCGTACCATTTGGCTGCAAGTGTAGTTCGTGTAAAAGACAGATCTGTCTTAAGCTAGAGCTGCATTTGGCTTCTGATGTAGTATAACTTACTATCTGATGAATGGTCGTGTGCTATCTCCATTGTCTCATTCCATCTTTCAATGATTTTTGTACCCTGTGCTTGCCGGAAACTTGCGGGTGCGCACACTCTTACTGCGAGCGCTTGAGGAATAGGTCCTTAGCAGCCTACCGGAAGTGCCGCTTCTGGCAAGGTCACACTTGACAGTCACAACACGACTACTTATGTTGTCGAGCGGACTCAAAACAAAGTAAGAGCATAGCTGGTCATGACAAGGTTCCTTGGCGTGCATGTTTCTCATACAAAGGCCAAGTTCTTTAAAGGAAGAAACGCAACTACAACAAAGAGTTTACTTCAAAGTTTTTCAACTTAGCTCTTTCTTTCTTGTACTTCTTGTCGTGAATCATAACTTGAATGTCACTTGTGCTATCCATACCGTCACTCCCCCCAGGAAATTTGTACTCGAGGAACCCTTCTATCCTTTTGAGAAAAAAGAAAGAAGAGAAAAGAGAAGGCTGGAATCCTTGAGGGCTTGTTAAGCATCTTATGCAAGGCAAAATGTAACTCAACCCTACATCTAATAGATACAGATAAATATGTACTTCGACAAAGAGTTCTGAAACTTTTATCTTTATTTCACTATGCACAGGGTCTGCGCCTGGCTTTGTACAAAGGATTAGATGCACTTCTGGCAAACTTATACAAAAGAGGTCATCGGGATGCCCGGCAACCACTCCTTACAGGTACAACTCGCGAAGATGCTCAATATTCCATGAGTTACGCACCTGAGTGTCATCTTCGGTCTCTAGACGGAGTGCACTAGGTCTGGTGACTTGTGCTACTTAATAAGGGCCTTCCCACTTGGGTGTCAACTTGTTTGATCCCTTCATGGACTGGATTTGATGAAGAACAATGTCACCTTCATCAAGGCTTCAGGCACGCACCACTACTGTAGGATGCTGCTAACACGACACTACAATCAGAAACCCTTTAACAAAACTGTGTGCGATGCATTAATCGCAAAAGTTGATGTAAAAAGACCGTCAAAAAAGATGCAAAACGTTTGCGATGGTGGATATATCAAAAAAGATTCAGACTAGAGTTGCGTGTGCAATGTGTGGCATACGGTTCACTCCATTATATTGTTTGCGATGAGGCAGAACAACATAAATGGGCAGTCAGATGAAGGTGTGTGTGATATACAACATACAGTTCACTCTGATGAACTATTTGTGATTAGGCAACACAACAGAAACTGTCGCTGTTCTGGGAACCAGGGTACTCAGACTTGCCTGCCCGCGGCCCACGGCGTGGCTCCATCGACGGCCTGGTAAGGCCCGTCTTCAGCCATGACAAGTCAAGACCCTCGCGACAGGCCAAGCCTCGCGAGGCGGACAGCGTGAAGACCTCCTGACGGAGCGGCCTCCCCAGTCGGCCACCTGAGGAGCAAAGATTTGTATGCAAGCACTCACCTCATGAGGTTGAGGTGACGCCAGCCATGATGACCAAGGTCAGGCGTGCCAGCAGGGGCGGAGCAATAGGTTTCCTCTTTGGTGCTAAGGAGGCAAGCGTAGGTGAAGAGTCCCAAGGAATCAGCCAATGGTTATCGCTGAACCCACCACGATGGCCATGACCGCCAGAACGGCAGGATGGATGTCATCGTCGAGCCCACCACGACGTCATGATCAGAAGCTTTGCAGGCGAAGACCACCTTTCGTTAGGATAAGATGTACTACTTGTTCCCTTCCGAAATTGCCCACTGGGATCCCTTCCCGCCTAAGTTTTGGGGGAAGAGGACCGAGGCCACTATAAATATAGCCTAGCCACCACCATAGAAGGGATCGGACCCTCGGAGACCGAATCCCTCGAGCTCATCACAAGAACAAGCGTCCTGAGGCTGTTTTTCCTCTTGTACTAGCTCATCCTCAGCCCCCACGAGGCTAAGCCACCACAAAGCCGGAGTAGGGTTTTACACCGCAAGGTGGCCCAAACCTGGGTAAACTACCACATCCATTTCCTTCCTGTTCATCGAGCTAGGCCGTGAGAGCAGCGAGTAGATCGGCTAGAGAGGTTGAGTTCTTCGCACATGCCCTAGAGTTCGAACCTTTCTTGGGTCTAGGGAGCCCGGAATCCGACAGAAACGGTCAGCCAGATCAAAGGTGTGTGCGTTATACGGCGTACAGTTCACTCGGATGAACTATTTGCATTGAGCTAAGAGAACAGAAACGGCTCAACTTAACAAGATGTGTGTCATACGCCACAAACAGGTCTGTAATAAAAAAGTGTGTGAGGACCGATAATAACACAGACGATTGCTGCTAATAAGTCGTGTGTATTGTGGGCAAAGATGTCCTGGTATACAATTGTTAGCAATTGATGAATTCATCACCGACGGTTTCCCTAGTATGTTCTGTATGCGATGTGATTGCATACAGAACAACAACATGTATACTAATAAGGAGAAGATTACCCAACAAAATTAAACATCCAATTACATAGGTGGCTAGTACACACATCACATTTCCACACTCCGAAGTAAACTATTACATGCATAATTAAGTAGGATAAATGATCATCTAATCATCATCTACTTATTGTGACACTTGCCGCCACTCTTCTGCTAGGATAAATGGAACATTATTCTTTACTATGATTATTGTGCTCTTTTGGGCACACAAGTATATGGATCATAGCCTTGGGCGAGCAATGTGCCCGCATGCGTCGTGCTAGCTCGATGTTCCTTTTATGCAATGTTTCCATTAATTGATGGTGTTTTATGACCACGCCACCATTTCCCACCATTTCCTCACCAGTTTCCCGACGCCACTTAGCGATATTGCGCATAAACCTAGGCAGCGCGTGACACACCAAGGCAACAAGCACAACCTATAGCACATCCACCTTTTCGAAGCATGCCAACACACCAAAGCGCTGCCTCTGCCATCAACCTCCTCGACGAGGAAAATGAGAAGGCGCCACGGCCCTTCAAGGCCAAGGCGCTCCCTGGCAACGCGATGGACAACGTCGTGCTGCGCATCATCGCCAGGGTTGAGGAGACCCTTGGCGCATGGTGCTTCAGCACCGCGGATCAAGATAGTCATGTCAGCACCGAGAGGCTGTAGCTCACTGCACAACATCATTGATGGTGCATGGCAGAGAAAGCTAGGCACATATGCACCGATAGGGTGCGGCTCGCCACACAGCGAGACCATTGGAGCACCGCAGAGTGGGAGGCGCGGTGTGCCGCACAGCAAGAGCAGATCCATCGGTGCTTGCCCGCCGTCGATAGGGTGTCGTAGCTGGGTACACATCTCGTCAGTACCTCCATTCCTCGCCAGGAGAGGGAAGAGGGCATCTGCATCATACTTCCACCAGAGGCCGGCCGTGTTGTACTTGCACCGGATGCCCGTCAGGCCGTTCTCATGGGCCGCGTCATTTGCCTTGTCCGCGGCCCGCTCGATGCAATCACGCTGGTCGCTAAGGAACATGGCCATCACATTCTCGAGCTGATGATCTCGGATGAAATAGCCAACTTGGAGCTTGAGATCATGCTCCAGATGTACCGCGAGCGTGTCAATCGCTTGGACGAACACATGAACGAGTTCAGGCAGAGCCAATAGCTACCGTAGGCAAGGGTTGCTGGTCATGGACGCATTTTATTTTGTTGATTTGTTTCGTCGTGGATTGCTATGTATTCACAAGAATCATAATATTGCTCTGTTTATTGCTCTGTTTCAACGTGTGTACTCTGTTTTCCATTCTTATATGTTCCGTTTCAATGTGTGTATATATGCTTTCCATTCTGTATATGTGGATGATAATAGCTAGATACAAATTAGTATATGAAAACAGATAGAAAATGGAATTCATAATTAATATTATTTTTTCATTAGTTCACCACAGAATATATATATATATATAATATCATCACTTATACGTGATGATACTTAACTACTAGGTACAATGCAAATGAAAAATGAAAAATAATAAAACTAGTAATCCCTCCTGGGGATAGTATTCCGGCTACCTCTCTCTCGGCGTTCTGGGAACGGGGGTACCCAGACTTGCCTACCTACGGCCCACGGCGTGGCTCCATCAACGGCCTGGTACGGACCAACTTCGACATCGACAACTCAAAACCCTCGCGAGGGGCCAAGCCTTGCGAGGTGGACGACGCAAAGACTTCCAAAAGGAGCAGCCTCCTTAGGTTGGCTCCTGAGGAGTGGAGATTTCCATGCAAGCGTCACCTCGTGAGGTTAGGATCATGTGAGCCATGAAGACCAAAGCCAGGCGGGCGCCAGCGGGCGCACTGTACCAGTTTCCTCTTTGCTGCTAAGGAGGCAAGCGCAGGCATGGAGTCCCGAGGAATCAGCCAAAGGTTTCCATTCCCGTGCAGCAAGACCAAGACCGCCAGGATAACAGGACAGAGGTCATCACTGAGCCCACTGCAGCCTCATGACCAGAGGCTTTTGCAGGCGAGGACTACTTTCGTCAGCATAAGATGTACTAGTTGTCTCTCTTCGAATTTTGCCGTTGTGGGGTCCCTTCTCGCCTTCATTTGGGAAGGGGACCAAGGCCACTATAAATAGGACCTAGCCACCACCATAGGGAGGATCGAGTCAATCAGATCCATTCCACCCTCACCAGCTCACTGGAGCTCAAGAACACACCTCCTGATGTAGTTCTCCATTGTGCTAGTTCATCCTTAGCCCCTCGAGGCCAATCCACCACAAAGCAGGAGTAGGGTTTTACATCGCATGGTGGCCCGAACCTAGGTAAACTACTGCGTCCCCTGTCCCTTGAGTTCGATGATCTAGGTTGTGAGATTGGTGAATAGGCAGACTGGGGAGGTTGAGTTCTTCGCACGCACCCTAGAGTTCGAACCTCTCAAGGGTTTGCGGAACCCGAAATCCAACATTTGGCGCGTCGGGTAGGGGTGCATCAAAGATCCGTCACTCTGTCCACTGCGCTCCGCTATCGGCTCTCATGCCTGACGCTTCTCCATCGACCGGACCGACGCGCGACTTCGTAGGGGCCGAGGTCCTACGAGCTTTCATCCCCACCTTGCGGCAGGTGTAGTGGCCACCCAAGTTCAAGCCGGAGTTTCTGCCCCGCTATGATGGCGCGACAGATCTGGCAGGCTTCCTCCAAGCATACAAAGAGGCGGTTTGGGCGGCTGGCGGCGACGACAAGGTCATGGCAAACTGGCTCCCCATGGGCCTCGCGGGTGCGTTGTGTGGCTGGCTGCTCAACTTGCCAGGGTCTTCAATGGCCTCCTGGGAGGAGTCACGCGACCTCTTCATCACGCGCTTGGTGGCGCCTGCGCCCCATGCCGTTGCAGCCCTCCTTGGTGGTTGACAGGCGCCGCCCTTGGACTGCCACGTCAAGCAGTTCTTCTGCCAAGTGGGTGCCGCCCGCATGCAGCAGGGAGCTCGCCCGGGATGGGCGGCGCCCAAAGCCGACCTCACCTTTGAGTTAGGGGATCACCCTGCGACCACCACAGGTGCAGGCATGCTCCCGATGCTTTGCACCCCCACCATCTGCAACGTGACGGTCACCAAGACCCTCATAGACGATGGATCCGGCCTCAATGTGCTCTCTATGGAGGCATTCGGCTTGCTTCATGTGCCCCATGGCTGGCTCCACCCCACCAAGCCTTTCTCCGGAGTCGCCGATAGCTCCACCTGCCCCCTGGGGCAGATCCGCCTCCCCATCACCTTCGGCACCCGCGACAACTACTGCACCAAGCTCATCGACTTCGACATCACCCGAATGGGCCTCCCATACAACGCCATTCTCGGGTACCCATCCCTGGCCAAGTTCATGGCAGCAACTCATCCAGCCTATAGCCTCATGAAGATGCCGGGGAGCAGCAGCGTCCTCATGGTGGCAGGGGACACCAAGGACAGGCTATTGGCCCTCAAGCTTGCCATCAGGTCCACAGCGGCAACACAGTCAAACGAGGAAGGAGCCCCAGAGGCCCCGAGGGCCGCACCAGCAAAGAAGAAATAGTTGTTCTCCCAAGATCATGCCGAGATGAAGCAAGTACCGGTTGATGAAGACGGAGCATCGGACGCCACCTTCACCATAGGTGTCAGCCTCCCTCCGGATCAAGAAAAGGCGTTGATCAGCTTCCTGCACGCCAACAAGGAAGTGTTTGCGTGGGAGCCCAAGGATCGGGTTGGGATCCTGAGGGGAATAATCAAACATCACCTGAGGGTGTGCCCTAACGTGCGCCCAGTGAAGCAGAAGGCACGACGGCAGTCCACACAGAAGCAAGCATTCATTGTCCAAGAGACTCACAAGCTGCATGATGCTGGTGTCATTCGGGAGGTGCCGTAACCGAAGTGGCTAGCGAACCCAGTTATTGTCCCCAAGAAGGGCAGGAAGGAGCGCATGTGCGTCGATTTCACAAACCTCAACAAGGATTGCCCTCAAGACCCCTTCCCGCTCCCGTGCATCGATCAGACCGTCGACTCCACCGCTGAGTGCGATCTTCTGTGTTTTTTGGACACCTTCTTAGGCTATCGCCAAATCAAGATGGATGTGGAAGATGTGGAGAAGACGGCTTTCCTGACCGCATGCGGGGTGTACTGCTACACCCGCATGCCGTTCAGGCTGTATAATGCTGGAGCAAGCTTTCAGTGGCTAATGCATATCGCTTTGGGCCAACAACTCGGGAGCAACACCAAGGATTACGTCGATGACATAGTGGTGAAGTCTCGAGAGGCAAGGACCCTCATTGGGGACCTAGAAGAAATGGTTGCCAGTTTGCGCATGGTGGACATGCGGCTTAACCCGGAGAAATGTGTGTTTGGCGTCCCCTCTGGCAAGCTGCTGGGTTTCCTGGTGTCATGCTGGGGGATGGAGGCCAACCCGGAGAAAGTCAAGGCCATAGAAAAGATGAGCCCGCCATAAACCCTCAAGGACATGCAAAAGCTGGAAGGCTGCGTGACCTAGCTGGGGCGCTTCGTTTCCATGTTGGGGAAGCGCGCCCTCCTGTTCTTCAAGCTGATGAGAAGGAAGGGACCATTCGAGTGGACTCCTGAAGCTAACGCAACTTTCCAAGACATCAAGAGATACCTCACCAGCCCGCCAGTGATGGTAGCACCATGTCCCCACGAGCCTCTGGTGCTCTACCTGGCCGCCACGCCTCACTCTACCAGCATGGTGTTGGTGGCGCTAAGGGAAGAGCGCGCGACCAAGGGCCCACGGTGGGATGCCTCATCGCCAAACGGGGCGCTGCAGTCCCAGGATGGTGCTCCCGAGGCCTCGGCTGCCCCACTAGTCTACATCGCTCCTGAGATCCTGGCCGACCCCCAGGCAGTAGGGCTCCTGAGGACGGAGCTCATGAGGCCAGGGCTGGCATGACAAACGGCAAGACCCCTGAAGGCCAGCAGACCCAAGGGGTACAAGACCTCACCAACACATCCTCCCTCATCGAGCACCCGGTCTACTTTGTCAGCACGGTGCTACGTGAGGCGCGGGAGTGCTACCCCATGCCACAAAAGCACTTGCTCGCACTCCTTGTTGCCTCCCAGAAGCTGCACCACTACTTCCAAGGCCACCCCATCAAGGTCATCTCAGCCTACCCACTGGAGAGGGTACTCCGGAGCCCCAATGATGCAGGAAGGGTCGCGGAGTGGAACATCGAGCTTGAGGTATTCCAGCTGGAGTTCAACACCACCAGGGTCATTAAGGGCGCGGCCTTCGCAGATTTCATGGTAGAATGGACCGACGTTCCTGACCATGAGGTATACGAAGACCGCTCTATCCTGCATGGAGACAAGACGCCAGATGGATGGACGATGTAATTCGATGGCGCGTTCGCACGCCAGGGCGTGGGGGCTGGAGCAGGGCTCATTTCACCCACTAAGGACAAACTCTACTACGTTGTACAACTCTACTTCCAGCAAGGCCCAACAACATCGCAGAATACGAAGGCCTAATTGTCAGCCTCAGAGCTGCGGCGGCGTTGGGGGTGAAGCGTCTTACCATCATGGGCGACTCTTAGCTCCTCGTCAACTTCTCCAACAAAGAGTACACACCGAAGGACGAGCACATGGAAGCATACCTGGAGGAGGTACGCTAAATGGAAAAACTATTCTTGGGCTTGGAATTGCAGCATGTGCCATGAGGCACAAACAAGGAGGCGGACAACATTGCCAAGAGGGCATCCTAACGTCTGCCTCAGGAGCCAGGCGTCTTCGAGGAACGGCTCTTCAAGCCATCGGAAGCCCCCCTCCCCCCTCCCCGCTGTGGAACCAGAACCGCTTCAAGAAGACCTTCCCCGAGCAGCTACCACAGGCACCCCAGCTTGCGGCCCAACCTCGGGGGCCCGTATGCTCCTCATGCTTGAGCCTCAAGAGGGGTGCTGGACCGAGGAGTTCAAGGTGTACTTGCTTCAGGGGACCCTGCCGGAGAAGGAGGAAGATGCCGAGCGCGTGGCTCGCTAGGCCACCGCATACTGCATCCAGGGCGGTGAGTTGTACCGTAAGCGGGCCAACGATGTTTCTTTACGATGCATCTCCAAGGAGCAGGGGCGCGAGCTGTTGGCTGACATACATTGCAGGGACTACGGCCATCACTCTTCATCGCGCACCTTCGTGGGCAAGGCATTCCGCAGTGAGTTCTACTGGCCCACGACACTCAATGATGCCACAGAGCTGGTGAGATCCTGTGAAGCCTGCCAATTCCACGCCAAGCAGATCCATCAGCCTGCTCAGGGCCTCCAGACCATCCCGCTCACATGGCCGTTCATGGTCTGGGGGCTGGACATCTTGGGGCCATTCCCTCGAGCGCCTAGGGGCTACCACTACCTCCACGTTGCCATCGACAAGTTCACTAAGTGGGCGGAGGTAGAAGCCATCCGCACCATCCCGGCCAGCTAGGCTGTCAAGTTCATCAAGGTCCTCGTGAGCCGGTTTAGGGTTCCTAATCGCATCATTGCCGACAATGGCTCGCAGTTCACCAGCAACCTTTTCAAAACATATTATGCTAACCTTGCAACGCAGATATGCTACGCTTTGGTTGAACACCCAGGAGCAATGGCCAGGCCGAGCGCGCCAATGCAGATGTCTTGAGAGGCCTCAAGGCAAGGACCTTCAAGAAGAAGCTTGAGGCCTGCGGCAGAGGCTGGCTCGACGAGCTCTAGTTCGTGCTGTGGTCCATCCGCACCACCGCAACCAAGCCAACGGGCGAGACCCCATTCTTCCATGTTTATGGAGGTGAAGCAGTTCTCCCTCACGAGGTCAAGCATCACTCCACGCGGGTCTTGGCGTTTGATGGGGCACGCGAGAACGCCACACGGGGGATGGATCTCGTGGTGGGGGAGGAATGCCGCGGTCAAGCCTTGGATCGAGCGGCAAGGTACTAGCAGGCGCTGCAGCGATACCACTGTTGTAGCATCCGCCCCAAGATGCTCGAGGTGGGTGATCTCGTCCTAAGGCGGGTGCTCTCCAGGGAAGGGCTATAGAAGCTCTCGCCCATGTGGGAGGGCCCGTTTAGGGTCGCCTGTGTCACCAGGCCTGGCGCCACGCGCCAGGAGATACAGGATGGGATCCCCATACAGAACGCCTGGAACATCCAGCACCTCTGGAAGTTCTACCCATGAAGCAAGGCCCCGTGCCTGTGAAGGTCTCCGATGTGACACTATCACGTAATAATAAGTGGGGTTGTACACACCCCGGAGTCTCCTGAGTGTCGCCCGCAGGCCACACAGGGGCTCCCTCCCATGTCCTAGTGGTAGCACTTAGCTCTGCGTTGGTGAGAAGACTAAACTAGGTGCCGGACATGGCTGTTCTTTTGCTTGCTTTCTGTAGTTGGTTCGCAACCTCTTAATGGAATCTCGAGTTTTTGCGTTTTGTTCGCTGAAGTTGTTTTTCTCCTCTTGCTTCGCTCGTTTCTCAGTATGAGCCCGGGAAGAGTGGCAGTTGCTCGTCGCTCCTCCTCGCGCGTCCCATGAATGGGGGCTAGGCAGGTGTGCGTGTTTGGGTTCACCCGCACGCAACCACACCTCGCCAAAACCCTGTTGCCCTAGTGCTTCGACCTTCTTAATCCTCGCGAAATGCCCTCGATTGAGCTTGTGGGCATGCGCACCCCCCTTATGGCTGTGCCCCCTCGGGCAGCACGATGCGGTGCACTAAGCCACAGCTGACCCATGTCGTCTGGGGGCTTGTGCAAGGAAGAACGAGGTGCCTCGTCAAGATTCCTAACAACTCTACAACATATCTACAGCGTCTCCGGAGGCCGACGGCTCCCAAGTCGTCTGGAAGGGGGGCTCCGCCAAATACCGAAGGATGCGCCCTCGCGAGGTGGGAAGCTGTCGCAAGCATATGGAGCTAAGTTACCCTAACCGTTCCTACTCGGAACACAGATATCATAGCTTAACGACAAGATAATAAGCATAGCATAGCTGTCACGCCCAATATGCGATACTATCCTAAAGAGGCTCGAAGGTCCCACCAAGGATAGAACTGCATATTGAAACGCTTTTGCAAGGTGGATATCATTACATCAACATTACATAATAGATGGGGATACATACATAAGGTATAGAATGTCACACGAATACAACATCACAATACATGAGAGCATCACCCGACTACAGATGAAACACAAACAGAAACTCAAACGACATCCACCCTGCTAACCCAGGCTGCCGACCTGGAACCTATCCCCTGATCGAAGAAGCAGAAGAAGAACTCAACGTAAGCAAGCATCGCTCTCGCATCATGATCATCGCATAACCTGTACCTGCAACTGTTGTTGTAGTAATCTGTGAGCCACGAGGACTCAGCAATCCCATTACCATGGGTATCAAGACTAGCAAAGCTTAATGGGAAAGGAAGGGGTAAAGTGGTGAGGTTGCAGCAGCGACTAAGCATATATGGTGGCTAACATACGCAAATAAGAGCGAGAAGAGGAGCAAAAGGAACGGTCGTCAACTAGTAATGATCAAGAGGTGATCCTGAACTCCTACTTACGTCAAACATAACCCAAACCCGTGTTCACTTCCCGGTCTCCGCCGAGAAGAGACCATCACGGCTACACACACGGTTGATGCGTTTTAATTCGGATCTGGTGCAGGACGAAGGCAGAGGGCGATAGGGTCGAGTGGAGGCGCACACGGGAGGAGCTCGCGAGGACGAGGAGGTGGGGAGCATGGGGCTTGATCTGGTGGTTGGTGAAGAAGGCAGGGAGGAGGCGACCATGGATCGAGAGGGGAAGGTGGTTGGCTCGGTAGGGAAATCGAGGGAGAGTGGGTGGAATTTTGGATCAGGAGGGGATCTCGAGGTGGAAGGAGGTGGATGGCATTGGTTGGGCAGGGAAGCAATCCAGGAGGGGCAAACTGGCGGCGACTAGGAGGATCCCTAAAAAATAGGGTTTGGTCCAAAATGAACTAGGGGTAGACTATATATATGGGAAAAGAGAGGAGTTGGATCATCTGATCAAAATCCGACGGTCGAGAAAAGATAGGTTAGGAAAGTCTAAATAAGAAACGGAGATGTTTTATAGATGTTTGGGGATGATCCGGATCCAACGGTCATGACTGCTCAAGTCGGGTTCGGGACAGCTTTCGGATGCACGCGAGGGGTCTGAGAGCTGGCAAGAGGGGTTAGGTGGTCAGGCTCAAGAGGGAAGCGAAAACCCGATTGGTCTCGGAACGGTCAACGAAAGCAAGGGGGGATGCGACAACTAAGAACGAGTGCAAGCTTTATGAAAACATGCAAATGCAATGCTATGAGATGAGATGCATGACATGAACAAAAGCAAAACAAAAGACAAAAACCCAACCATGAAGGAAATAACATATCGCATCTCCGGAAAAGGCAAGAGTTGGAGTTACGAATATTGAAAGTTGTATCCGGGGCGTTACAACACTCCACCACTACGAGAGTATCTCGTCCTGAGATCTAGGATGGCACCAGAGGGAAAAAGAAGAGGAAGATAAGGGGTAAAACTAAGTTGCTTCTTCGACAAACAAGTGAAACCAATGAACCTCGAGAGGTTGAAAAGTTGAAAGAAAGAACACAACGGAGTTGAATATAATTGAGAGCACTGCGGTAGAGGATAGAAAGAAGGAACACCATGTGAACCTTGGAGGCTGCAAAGCTATGAATGACGAGTACAATGGACAAGAAGGAATTGGAACCACTTTGGTTGAAACGAGATAAGAATGAATAAGAATGATATAATTTGGACAGCACTCCGACTGTAAATGGAAGGAATTGAACATGAACTTGAGAAGATGGGATGATACTTGGTTAAATCAACAACACACTGCCTCCAGAACTATTGAAAGAATGGCACAAGGGGTAAGAAGGATTTCATACAACAGTCCGGTTGAAAAGAGAGGCAAAACTTGATAAGATGAAAGAACTTGAATGAGAACACAACACTCCGGTTAAATGGATAAGCAAGAAAATAACATGAACTTGACAAAACAACGTGATGGGTAAAGAGCACAACATCACAATGCCTCCGGAAGAAATGAAAAAAAGGAATGGAATGAACGGAGGAAAACTTGATCTTGAAAGAGCACGCTTACAGGAAATGCGAGAACGGAGTTGTTGGATTATCAACAATGAAAGGATAAGCTTGTTGTGACCTTATGAAAGACAACTCAAAATTATGAGGTGACAAACGGCCACTAACGAAAAACGAATGATTGCTTGAGAGCAACGAAGGGATGAAAACTGCTTTTGCCGAGAGGATAGGAGAAAACTTGGATCTTAGATAAGCACCACAATAGCAACATTCCTTAGGGAAGGTTTTAGGTGAAATCTATACCAAGATAACTCCAGCGAAGAGATTAATGGATTTAAAATATCTCATTCTTGACAACATGTGAATCATGAAACACGAACTCAAATTGTCAAGAATGACATAACACCACCTCAAAAGATAAGGTAGAAAGAATTGTACTTCGGAATGCAAGATGAAGAATACTTGAATGCCTCAAAATAAAACATGTGTTGAGCACCATGTTTAATTTTGAGTATAGCATGGCGGATCATAACTTCGAGAGAAATCTTGAAGGACAATTGAAGAATGAAAGGAATCCTTGACTTACCACCATGTAGAGCCTCCATGAAGAACTCTGGTAATAAAAAGGGTGATAGAAAGAAAGAGAAGTTGAAAACACAAGGTGAAGCCTTGCGATGATTTAGATGGAGCTTCACAATGATATAACCGAGAGAACTTGGAACTCCGGAAAGAAAAGATGAACACTAGAACCGAGAATTACTTGATCATGAACAATCTCCGAAAGAAAAGAATTGAATCACCTCGATGAAATAAGAATAAGATTTATTGTATGCTTATCCTTCATCAAATTAAATTGATGACAAGCAATGGATTTGGCATACTACTTATTCCCGTAGAAAGGATTAAGAGAGATATAGCGCAAAGTTGAGAAGGTCTTCCATGAACCACCGGTAGAATTTGGAAAGAGCGAATGAATTGGTATGATAACAACGGAAGAGAGATGTTGGACGAACCACCGTAAGTATTGAAAACGAACGAAGTAAAGGGGTGAATCGCCGGTAAGAATTAGAGAACGAATGAAGATACTTGAGGAAATTTGATACAAGAGAACGAAGAGATCATGAACTGATTAGAGGGTATTTGAACGATTCACCGGTAAGATTTGGAGAACGATAGCTACACACTAAGAATGAAGAATTATGACATGATGGCCTTCGGAGGAAATAAATGGAAACAACTCATGAAATGCTCTGGATGGGTGAAAAGAATTCTCACAATCGAAAACAATTATGAGAGGATGGCATCAAGCTAGAATCACGAATCTTTGAGAGAACGGATAAGATTTGGAGGAAAACTCTTCTTTGGTCTTCAAATGTTGAGAATGACGATGGGAAACACCACCATGAATTGTTGAGATACTCCGGGAGAAAATTAGAAAGGTTGAACCAACGATGGAAATATTTTGAAAGCGATCTTGAAGAAAGAATATGACTGATGAAAATTCATTCTTACGTCAAACTTCGAAAAGGATTTGAGAATAGCTCCGGGAAATTAGAAGAGTCAGGTAAGATCCTGGGAAAAGACCTGTGGGTTAGGGCCCACTCAAAAGATACACCTTCGAAAAATTACTTGAAAGGGAAATTGCACCGGTTGAATTAAATGACTTGAATGAGATAACAACCTCGAAATATCTTGAACGGATTGAGAATGGAAACACAAGTCTTGTGAAATATCTTCAGCACTCCAGGACAAATGAATAGGAAGAAGTGAATGATTAAGAGGTGCATCGGCATGAGGAAGCATTAGAAACAAGGAAAGGAATATGATGAATATCAAAAGCTTGAATTGGATCCACCGGAGAAGAAACAACAATGAAGGATGATGAACTTGAAACTGTTGAGCATCTTCATGGGAAATCACCGGATAAGAACATTGATTGAAAAGAATGAAGAGACTTCCCACAAATAAAAGGATACATGATAAAGAAATCTGAGTCCTTGAAGAAAAAGGGTGGGAGGGCGGGAAAACAAAGGAAATTTGGGGATTGATGAAACGGATACCGTTGAGAAAACATAGAATTGATCTCACAAATGTTGAAATGATCGGATCCACTTGAAGAGAAGCACACCGGTTGGAAAGAATTGACATGACAATCTCGATGATCAAAAGGATTAGTACTCCCATAGAAATATGAGAACACCGCTTGAAAGATATGGAATCAACACTTGACATTGAAGCAACTAGAATACCACAACTCCAAAACAAAACGAAGGATTGGCTTGCAAAATAAGCCGGAACAAATACATATGATAGAGATTTACCCAATCCCATATCATGCATCTGTCGGAAAGATATTCTAGGAGCTACTTGAATTCCCACCAATAAACTCCCGAAACTTTCTGGTTATGCAATCTGGTGTTGGGGATACAGGGGAAGCAATATATCTCACCCAAACTAACAGTACCTATATCCAAGCTGTATCCATCCGTCAACACATAACCAAGAAACCTTCGGAAATCGTGTACCTCAACCTTCGAAAAGCATCCGTTATACGAGTTATGGCAATACTCCCGAACTCCCGCCCCAGTACTGGGTGGCGTCGAGGTTATCTCACCAACAACTGCATAAAAGAGACTTTCGATGAAGGCAAAACTTAGGTATTCCAGAATTGCAACGATAAAATTTGGACGACAACACCTCGGAGCTCAACTCCCCGGGTCACTGCCACATAAAAGACAAGAGGCACCAAGAACAATGTTCTCGTCACAAAACCATCGGAACGATTCTAAGATACCCGCGTGATCCTAAAATTTTTTTAGTGAAATTTGAGGAGAGGAAAGTCAAAACATCTACGTCAGGAGACCTCACCAGAGCGACGAAGGGGGCTAAGGAGTAAAAAGAATCCTACTCTCCGATATATATAATCCTAAGACTCAAAATAGTTTTCTTCTAGACTTAACAACGTCCAACAATCAAGGGGGCTCCTATGGTCGGTCGAGGCTCTGATACCAACTTGTCACGCCCAATATGCGATACTATCCTAAAGAGACTCGAAGGTCCCACCAAGGATAGAACCGCATATTGAAACGCTTTTGCAAGGTGGATATCATTACATCAACATTACATAATAGATGGGGATACATACATAAGGCATAGAATATCACACGAATACAACATCACAATACATGAGAGCATCACCCAACTACAGATGAAACACAAACAGAAACTCAAACGACATCCACCCTGCTAGCCCAGGCTGCCGACCTGGAACCTATCCCCTGATCGAAGAAGCAGAAGAAGAACTCAACGTAAGCAAGCATCGCTCTCGCGTCATGATCATCGCATGAGGACTCAACAATCCCATTACCATGGATATCAAGACTAGCAAAGCTTAATGGGAAAGGAAGGGGTAAAGTGGTGAGGTTGCAGTAGCGACTAAGCATATATGGTGGCTAACATACGCAAATAAGAGCGAGAAGAGGAGAAAAAGGAACGATCATCAACTAGTAATGATCAAGAGGTGATCCTGAACTCCTACTTACGTCAAACATAACCCAAAACCGTGTTCACTTCCCGGACTCCGCCGAGAAGAGACCATCACGGCTACACACATGGTTGATGCGTTTTAATTCGGATCTGGTGTCAAGTTATCTACAACCGGACATTAACAAATTCCCATCTGCCTATAACCGCAGGCACGGCTTTCGAAAGATTATACCCTGCAGGGGTGTCCCAACTTAGCCCATGATAAGCTCTCGTGATCAACGAAGGATATACCTTCTCCCAGGAAGACCCGATCAGACTCGGAATCCCGGTTTACAAGACATTTCGACAATGGTAAAACAAGACCAACAAAGCCGCCCGATGTGCCGACAAATCCCGATAGGAGCTGCACATATCTCGTTCTCAGGGCACACCGGATGAGCAAGACGACGGGTTGGCATAGACCCTGGTTGCCCAGGGGGCACTGGACATCGCTCGGTTTGGACCAGCACTCGGAGGAGAACTGGCCTCGGGGGGGGGGGGGTAAATAAAGATGACCCTCGGGCTCCAGAAACCCAAGGGAAAAAGGGCTAGGTGAGGCAAATGGTAAAACCAAGGTTGGGCCTTGCTGGAGGTGTTTTATTCAAAGCGAACTGTCAAAGGGGTCCCATAAATCACCCAACCGCGTAAGGAACGCAAAATCCGGGAACATAACACCGGTATGACGGAAACTAGGGCGGCAAAAGTGGAACAAAACACCAGGCATAAGGCCGAGTCTTCCACCCTTTACCAAGTATATAGATGCATTAAATAATATAAGAGATATTGTGATATCCCAACATAATCCTGTCCACCATGGAGCAATCTTCAAACTTCACCTGCAACTAGCAACGCTATAAGAGGGGCTGAGCAAAAGCGGTAACATAGCCAAGCAACGGTTTGCTAGGAAGGGTGTCAAAGGTTAGAGGTTCATGGCAATTCGGGAGGCTTGAAGAGTAAATGATAGGTAGCGCAGCATAGCAATAGAACGAAGCAACTAGCATAGCAATGATAGTAATGAGATCCAAGGTGACGGTCATCTTGCCTGAAATCCCGCAAGGAAGAAGAACGAGACCATGAAGAAGACGAACTGGAGTAGTCAAACGAATCCTCACAATCGCAACATAACCGGAACTATCAAGGAGAAGTGCAACCGGAAAGAAGGAAACATCATGGTAAACAACCATCACATAAACATGGCATGATGCACAATCAAGTATGATGCATGTCCGGTTTAAATAGGCATGGCATGGCAAAGTGCAACAAACAATTCTACAAGTTAAGTGGAGCTCAATATGCAACGAGTTGCATATTGACGAAACACCACATTTGAGTTATTTAGTTCGCTCTCGTTTAGGTACACAACAATATTAAATGTTGTTAAACATGGCAAGAGGTGAAGCAAGAGAAAACTACCTATCTAGGCAAGTTTAAATGAGGTCGGAAGTTACAAACAACAATTCCGTAAAATCCCCATATGCATATTTCAAATTTGGTACTGTTCTGCCCTAAACACAATTTTAATGATGTCAAACAGCAAAATGAAGTGCACCATGTTAAACTAGGCATTTTTCCATCCCATTTACAAATAAAGTTTATTTAAAACCGAGCTACAGTTATTTAGTTATGAAATAAACCATTTTAACATGGCATTATACAAATTAAATGCAAACATCAATTTTAAACATTTTTAATAGGGATGAAAGTTGGACATTGTGAAACTACATGATAATCTGAGCAAGATGCATATATGACATGTTTCATTCGGATGCATGGATAATTAATTATTGATGCATGAACATGGAGGGTTTTTCTGCAAATCTGTAAATCCCTGGAAATTGATTAAATCGCAGTTAAGGAAAAAAACGTACACGGGCCGAATCTGGACGGACGCCCAATAGAGGAAAAAGGCCGGGGCTGCTCACCAGGCCACTTGGGCCGGCTCGGTGGGGAGGAGGCCATGCAGGCCGGATCTGGCGCGGATGGGCCTTGGCGCGGCTGGCAGCCCACGCAGCTGACCAGCACGGTCAACGCATGGTTGGACCGGCGAGCTCCTCGCTCGCTGCTGCTGCTGTTGTTTCTGAAGAACAGAAACAGGGCGAGGCAGGGGATCGAGCAGCAGGAGGAGGGCCGCGGCGGCGCTGGAGGGCTTGCCGGCGGCGCCCTGGAGGGCTTGCCGGCGGCGCCCTGGAGGCGGGGACTAGGCCGAAGACACGTGACCGCGTTGGATCTGTCAGAGACGGCCACGAACGGAGCAGAGCGGCGGCGGGAGCTGCAAGGCCATGGCGGGGGGAGAAATTCAGACAAGAGGCTGGTCAGAGGTTCTGGTGGCCGGAGGAAGCGGGCGCGCTCCGGTGCTCGTGTAGAGGAGGCAGAGGAACTTGGTGCGGCGGCCCCCGGTGATGTAGGCGCAGCGGCGGCAGGGCTTGCCGAGGGCAGGGCGTCGCGAAGCAACGTCGCGAGAGGAACCGGGCGGAGGCGACCCGATCCGGGGGCGGGGAGCTCCTGCGGGACAGGCAGGACGGCGGCGGCGGCCATGGGAGCTCCTACTCCTGTTGGTGGCGATGAAGACAGGCGTCGGCGCTCCTGGCAGAGGGCGACGAGCGCGGGGCACTGCTGCTACTGGCGGTGCAGGACGAAGGCAGAGGGCGACGGGGTCGAGTGGAGGCGCACACGGGAGGAGCTCGCGAGGACGAGGTGGTGGGGAGCACGGGGCTTGATCTGGTGGTTGGCGAAGAAGGCAGGGAGGAGGCGACCATGGATCGAGAGGGGAAGGTGGTTGGCTCGGTAGGGAAATCGAGGGAGAGTGGGTGGATTTTTGGATCAGGAGGGGATCCCGAGGTGGAAGGAGGTGGATGGCATTGGTTGGGTAGGGAAGCAATCCAGGAGGGGAAAACTGGCGGCGGCTAGGAGGATCCCTAAAAAATAGGGTTTGGTCCAAAATGAACTAGGGGTAGACTATGTATATGGGAAAAGAGAGGAGTTGGATCATCTGATCAAAATCCGACGGTCGAGAGAAGATAGGTTAGGAAAGTCTCAATAAGAAACGGAGATGTTTTATAGATGTTTGGGGATGATCCGGATCCAACGGTCATGACTGCTCGGGTCGGGTTCGGGACAGCTTTCGGACGCACGCGAGGGGTCTGAGAGCTGGCAAGAGGGGTTAGGTGGTCAGGCTCAAGAGGGAAGCGAAAACCCGATTGGTCTCGGAACGGTCAACGAAAGCAAGGGGGGACGCGACAACTAAGAACGAGTGCAAGCTTTATGAAAACATGCAAATGCAATGCTATGAGATGAGATGCATGACATGAACAAAAGCAAAACAAAAGACAAAAACCCAACCACGAAGGAAATAACATATCGCATCTCCGGAAAAGGCAAGAGTTGGAGTTACGAATATGGAAAGTTGTATCCGGGGCGTTACAATAGCGGCATAACTGCCACAGTTCATTACGCACTCCAGCGGGGCCCTATACTTTTTCAAAATGCAGGAGAAAGGAAATGTTAAATAAAATTGGCCCTCACGACCGCAGCAGCTCCTGAGGCCAGGCTCCAGTAGCCCCGGGCTCAGCCTGGGCCCTCCTCCTGCTTCACCGGAGCACGACAACCAGACGACCCATTGCCTTCCCCGATGCGAGCTCCACGGCGCGGTGGTTGGTCGTAACCGCCGCTCCTGGTGCTCTCGCCTGAAGAGGAGTCGCTACTGCTGAAGGAAACAGGGTCATCGCCAAGGGCAAGCTCACCCTCGTCTCCTTCGCGGTCGTCGTCAAGACCAAGCTCATCATCGCCGCTGTCATCTTCTGGGAAGAACCCCATGCACGGCCGTCCTCCCTGAACACCCTCACGTAGAGGGTCGCGAGGCCGTCGTACTTGAAGTGGAGGGTGCATGTCCCGCTTAGGCCTCGTGCACGGGCAAACGCCTGCCAACCGCGGGTCAAGGCCACATTGCCTGCCACGGTGACCTTGACCCTGACCCATGAGGTCGTACTACAGCAGCCGTCAGCCTACAGCCACGGGCCATCGAGCCTCTTGGCCGGCAGCTCCCTGGCGAAGAAGCGTGGAAGCTAGAGCCAGGTGCTGGCGGGCCTCTCCGACCACACGTCAAACTCCGGGAACACATCCATTGAGGGAAAGCGTGGCCGAGGAGGCCGGGCGACCATGGCACGCCTCCCCTCATCACGGGGGTTGCCCGCCTCGACGGCCCCCACCACGAGAAGAAGCGTCGCTGTGGCTGCAAAAGAGACGCCGGCTCCCAGAGAAGTGCGCACACGCCCCAGAGGAGCTACCGCCGGGGTCGCATCATGCTTGCAGGGACAGCCGCGGCCTCTCTTGGGTGGCAGCGAACCCAGCCCTTCCTTGGGGGCCTTCCCCTTCTCGGCGGCGGAGAACCTCCTCGTTTGCGCCATGGACTCTATAGCTACGGCAAGACGGAGAAGAAGCAGGGGTGGGTAGGAAGAAGATGGAGATAAGCGAGGGGGGCTCTGCCCCTCCCCCTCATTTATAGCGGGAGGGAGGCCAGCCGCCGGCCTCCACAATCCCACGCAATGATGGTTTTTCCTGCATACGCATTGAGTCATCAAGTCGAACAGTTGCTAAGGTTGCATGGGGAAGCGGAGACACCCATGTCCCATCAATCGCCACACGTCGACCAAGGCTGCAGGCGGTTAGGGCCCGCAACGCTCCACACTTGCCCTTTGGCTTCGCCTTGAAGCCAGGTCTGAGCGCGCCTTTGGCCCGGGGGCTACTGTCGGCGTTCTCGGAACGGGGGTACCTAGACTTGCCTGCCTGCGGCCCATGGCATGGCTCCATCAATAGCCTGGTACGGCCCAGCTCGACATCGGCAACTCAAGACCCTCGCAAGGGGCCAAGCCTCATGAGGCGGACGACGCCAAGACTTCCAAAAGGAGCAGCCTCCTCAGGCTACTCCCGAGGAGCGGAGAATTCCATGCAAGCCTCACCTTGCGAGGTTCGGATAACATGAGCCATGATGACCAATTCCAGGCAGGCGCCAGCGGGCGTAGTGTACCAGTTTCCTCTTTGGTGCTAAGGAGGCAAGCGCAGGCACGGAGTCCTGAGGAATCAGCCAAAGGTTTCCATTCCGGTGCAACAAGACCAAGACCGCTAGGACAACAGGATAGAGGTCATCACCGAGCCCACCGCGGCGTCACGACCAGAGGCTTTTGCAGGCGAGGACTACTTTCGTCACGATAAGATGTACTAGTTGTCTACCTTCGAAATTGTTCGTTGTGGGATCCCTTCCCGCCTTCATTTGGGAAGAGGAGCAAGGCCAGTATAAATAAGACATAGCCACCACCATAGAGAGGATCGAGTCAATCATATCGATTCCACCCTAACCAGCTCACTAGAGCTCAAGAACACACATCCTGAGGTAGTTCTCCTCTGTACTAGTTCATCCTCAGCCCCTCGAGGCCAATCCACCACAAAGCAGGAGTAGGGTTTTACACCGCAAGGTGGCCTGAACCTGGGTAAACTGCTGTGTCCCCTTTCCCTTGAGTTTGACGAGCTGGGATGTGAGATTAACGAGTAGGCAGACTGGGGAGGTTCAGTTCTTCGCACGCACCCAGTGTTCGAACCTCTCAAGGGTTTCGGAACCCGAAATCCAACACCCTCGCTAGCAGCTCCCTGGTGTGCGGCGTCTTCCCAGTGCGGAGGAAGTACTCCTCCTCCTCCGCCTCATAGTGCTTGATGTATCGATCTGCCTCTTGCTAGCGGACCAGCCCGAACAATCTTGCCATTTCTTTGGGCGTCCACAGGAGTTACTCGCCGGTGCCACGCTGGAGCTTATTAGCCCACGTCCAGGGAACAATGAGGCACCTAGCGGCTTTGACCTACCTCATGAAGTACCCGTCTTTGTACACCTCCTCTGCACGATGACGCGCCCGCCTCCAAATCTCCACCACCCCCTTTTTCCAGGCGGTCACACGGGCTTCACAGGCCGCCTGGTACCTGGCTTCCTCCTCTGTCGTTTCCTTCTTGAATGACACTTGCCTGGCTTTCTCAGCTAGCGGTAGAGACTTCCACAGACAAAGATTGTACTGCCCCAAAACCACTCCAATGTTGGGTGGCGGTGCAACCTCTTCCGACGGCCCGCAGGGGTTCTCCTCGTCCCTTCTCTTGAACTAAACATCCTCCAGGGTGGTGCCTCCTCATCGGCGCATGGGCAGATCAGCGGCACCATGGCAGAGATTTGATAGAGAGAGAGAGGTAGAGAGAGAGAGGGCGAGCAAGGGGAGGATGTAGATGAGAATGCAAGAGGGACAACGTGAGCAAGGTAGTATTTTTTGCGGCCAGAATCTAGATCGATGGGAACAATACACACGCCGATCACTTGATTTTACAAGTATTGTAGTTTGGATTGCACATGATTCCCATAGCAAAAGCCTTGTGTGAACTTAATAGCTGACAGTTTCCAATACAGAATCGTGTTTGATTAATAGCCCGCGCCACTCACCTTTCAAACCTCGAGGCACGAAAGAGAATGCCAATCGTGTGGGGCTCGGTTGTCCTGCGAGTTCTTTACATTTTCTTTCCTCATATAAGGCATGAATGCTTATTTAGTGATACCATGGCACTCCATGAATGTGTCCAAACCGTGACACCAATATGTTTGAACATTCCTTCCAATTTACAGCACATGGAATTAACTCGCACACAAGTACACAAATATGATTTTTCAAACCGTTATGGTTAGCTATTGCATGTAGATATAGTTCAAATTTGAATTATGGTCATTAAATGGATAGAAAATCACTTAAATGTCTTAAAAAGGTCAAACGACCCTTGAAATTTTCAAATTTTTTACATGACGGTTGTAATAGTGCATGTTAACTGTAGAAAAAAATTGAAGGCCATAAGAGGAAGCTATCGTTGATTCATCATCAAACATGCATTGTTCCCTCTCGGAACCATGAGCCTTCTAGTGAGTTGCTCCGGTTTGTGAGGGGTGTGTGTCCAAACTTTCGTCAAACAAGCCAATTTTTTTACCACATCATCCTGGTGGCATGACATTACGTCAAGCAAGGATTCATGTGTTTCTGATCATTTTTTAATTTTTGGTATGTAAATGCCATGGCACTCGATGATTTAGGTCCAAGCAGAGAGACTAATATGTTTGGAAATTCCTTCCCATTTACTGCACATGGAATTAACTCGCACAGAAGTACATAAATATGATTTTTCAAACCGTTATGGTTGGTTTTTGCATGTAGATGTAGTTCAAATTTTAATTAAGGTCATTAAATGACTAGAAAATCACTTAAATGCCTTAAAAAGGTCAAATGACCCCTAAAATGTTCAAATTTTTGACATGATAGTTGTATTAGTGCACATTAACTGTAGAAAAAAATTGAACACCATAAGAGGAAGCTATCGCCGATTCATCATCAAACATGCATTGTTCCCTCTCGGAACCACGAGTCTTGTAGTGAGTTGCTCCGGTTCGTGAGGGGTGTGTGTCCAAACTTTGATCTCATGGGCCATTTTTTACCACATCATCTTGCTTGCATGACATTACGACAAGCAAGGCTTCATGTGTTTCTGGTCATTTTTTAATTTTTTGGAATTTAAATGCCATACCACTCGATGCTTTATGTCCAAGCCGAGAGACCAATATATTTGAAAATTCCTTCCAAATTACTGCACATGGAATTAACTCGCACACAAGTACATAAATGTGATTTTCTTTTAAACTGTTATGGTTAGCTGTTGCATGTAGATGTAGTTCAATTTTGAGTTACGGTCATTAAATGGCTGGAAAATCACTTAAAATGTCTTTAAAAGGTCAAATGACCCCTGGAAGTTTCCAAATTTTCACTTGACAGTTGTATTATTGCACGTTAACTGTAGAAAATTTTTGCAGTCATGAGAGGAAGCTATTGCCCGTTCGTCATCAAGCATGTGTTGTTCCCTCTCGGAACCACGAGGCTTCTAGTGAGTTGCTCCGGTTTGTGAGGGGTGTGTGTCCAAACTTTCGTGAAACAGGCCAATTTTTTTACCACACCATCTTGGTGCCATGCCATTACGCAAGAAAGGTTTCATGTGTTTCTGATCATTTTTTATATTTTTGGAATTTAAATCCATGGCACTCCATGCTTTGTGTCCAAGCCATGAGACCAATATGTTTGAAAATTACTTCCAATTTACTGCACATGGAATTAACTCACAGACAAGTACACAATTATGGTTTTTCAAAATGTTATGCTTAGCTGTTGTATGTAGATGTAGTTCAAATTGTATTTACGGTCATTAAATGGCTAGAAAATCATTTAAATGTCTTAAAAAGTTTAAATGACCCCTGGAATTTTCCAAAGTTTTACATGATAGTTGTATTAGTGCACGTTAACTATACAAAAAAATTGAAGGCCATAAGAGGAAGCTATTTCCCGTTCGTCATCAAACATGAATTTTCCCTCTCGGAACCACGAGCCTTCTAGTGAGTTGCTCCAGTTTGTGTGGGGTGTGTGTCCAAACTTTTGTCAAACATGCCAATTTTTTTACCACACCATCTTCGTGCCATGCCATTACGTCAAGCAAAGTTTCATGTGTTTCTGATCATTTTTGAATTGTTTGAAATTTAAATGCAATGTAAGTCGATGCTTTGTGTCCAAGCCGTGACACCAGTATGTTTGAAAATTCTATCCAATTTACTACACATTGAAATAACTTGCACACAAGTTACAAATATAACTTTTCAAATCGTTATGGTTAGCTATTGCATGTACATGTTGTTCAAATTTTAATTATGGTCATTAAATGGATAGAAAATCACTTAAATGTCTTAAAAAGGTCAAATGACCCCTGAAATTTTCCAAATTTGTACATGAAAGTTGTATTAGTGCACGTGAACTGTAGAAAAATTTTGAAGGCCATGACAAGAAGCTATCGTCGGCTCATCATCAAAGATGCATTGTGCCCTTCTCGAAACCGCGAGCCTTCTAGTGAGTTGTTCCAGTTTGTGAGGGTTGTGTGTCCAAAGTTTCATCAAACGGGCCAATTTTTTACCACACCATCTTCGTTCCATGCCATTACATGAAGCAAGGTTTCATGCATTTCTTTTCGTTTTTGAATTTTTTGGAATTTAAATGCAATGGCACTCAATGCTTTGTCTCCAAGCCTTGATACCAATATGTTTAAAAATTCCATCCAACTTATTGCACATGGAATTAACTCTCATACAAGTATACAAATATGACATTTCAAGCTGTTATGGTTAGTTGTTGCATGTACATGTAGTTCAAATTTTATTTACGGTCATTATATGGCTTGAAAATCACTTAAATGTCTTACAACATCAAATGACCCCTGAAATTTTCCAAATTTTGACATGATAGTTGTATTAGTACTCCAATTTTTCTCGTACATTTAAAACACCATCTGTTGCCACTATACACCAAATTCGTCTTTCACGACTAATACAAAATATCAGCAACATCACACACGGTTTGCTGTTGGAACCGTTTGCAATCAAAATGTGTGGCACTATTTAAGTCTTTCTCTGTAGCTTCGCCGGCTTCGTATGCTCTAGTGCCGGTCACCACCGAATCGACGAATCCCGATCCCCATTCCCACAACCCCTTCTTGCAAAGATGATGCCGTGGAAACGCTTCGTGAGGGCCCGTACGGTGGATGCGTCCTCCCCGAGCGCCGCTGCATGCACCGAGAGCGCCGCTGCATCCACATTGAGCACGGCCGCATCCACCGAGAGGTTGTCTACGACAGCCGAGTTGGCAGCTGCAGCAACCAAGACGGCTGCAACAGCGTTTGCAAACACCGAGAGCGCTCGAGCTGCCGTCTGTGCCACCGATATCGCACTGGCTCGGGTTGAGGCTATCCATGCCAAGATTGAGGATGCACACACCAATATATTCCAGGCCACCTTGGAATCCAGCATGCAACCCACGTCCGAAAAGGCGGCGGAGTCCATGGAGCACCTACTTCCTCATGAGGTCGTCGAGCAGGATATGGAGATGCAAGAGGCGGCGGTGATCGAGGAGCGTCGGGATGAGAGTTACGCATGGCCGAGGTCAAGGTAGAGAAGAGTTTCTCCATTGAGGAATAAGCGGTGGAGTACCAATGCGAGCTCTGGCGCAGCCACTACTACGAGTACTACAAACTCGAGGGCAGTGCCGAGGACAAGGACGAGGACGCAGTCGACTTCAGCCGGCGGGACGCTGATTCCACCAATGGCGGCATGTTGCCAGGACAAGTCATCGAAGTCTCATCTTACACCGGCGAGGCATAGGCCGGCGCGGCGGCGGCTTTGTTAAAATTATGCGTACTTAGGCTTTGTTTATAATGCTAGTCTTTTGTTAGAGAAATGTTTAGGTCAACTGGCTCTGCTTAATTACTAAAATTGCCTTACTTAGTAAGTGTGGTCTATGTGTTGTAGGCTCCTTTGTGTGCCCAAATTAGCAAGCGATGTTAAATTATGCAATGATGTGGATGAGGACAGTACCCAAGGAACTTTGCAGAAAAATTTGAATTATCAAACTTGTCCCATGCGCGTAAAGCAGAAGAATTGTTTGCAATGCACATATTCATTCAAAGTGAATGGTGTCCGGCGGCACCGCGCACAAAGTTTCCCTCCACCTTTCGAAATTTTTGGCCTACCACTGAAATATCTACCCACCTCCCTCCCCACACCCTTTTTTCCTCGACCACAAGTCGCATTTCCCTTGTTTCCTCCTTCCTTCCTTACGAAGCAATAGCCGCTTCGTCGCTTGCTTCCTTGCTCTTGTTGTCTCGCATCCTAACGCCGGGTCGCCATGGTCTTCTTCAATGACCTCTTCAGCAGTTCCTTCGACGACGGCGACTGTTTCACCACCCGGGTATGCCTCTCTTCTTTCTCTCGGGTTATGATTTGGAATGAAGGATTTTAACCCCGGTGGTCTATTTGAGTCATTTTTTCCTCTTGTAGCTCCCTAGGGCCATCAGTTGCAACAAATGGAGTAGGGTGCTGAAGATCTTACTGCTTGTTATCACCATCAATCTCCATGTGTGAAGTTAGTTGCGTTTGGATCTTTGGACAGTGGGAGGAAGTTTCTCGCATGTGCAGAGAAAGTTAGTCCCACTTACATTCTTACATATCATTTGTTAGATGTGATTCAGACACTGTGATTGTGCTATGTTATTATGGATGTTAAGACAGTGTCATAGTTTCTATCTAGTACCTAAAAATGTTGCCATTCATCAGCGGTGACATTAGAAAATTATTTGGCACTGCTTCAGCAGTTTGTGCATCTAACTTTGGTCCACACATCCGAGCAGCCAAGCAGTAAAATACTAAATCTGTATGGCATGATGGAACTGGGCAATGGAGCAACTAGGTGCTCCCGAGTCCGGTTCCCTGATTTTTCCTCTGCATCGACTCACTAGTGCAGGGCACCTATGCCAAATAGCAACAGTTGTCTTGACACCAGTTTTGGCATACACAATGGACGGCCTCAGTGCTATTAAATCTATGTTACTAATTTTGTGCACATACACACCTGATAGTATCAATTTGATGTCATCCAAACACTGTCGCTATGCCGTTGCAGTTATATTTAGCTTCCTCATAAAATGTTCAATTTGTTATTTATAGTACATGACTAAGAACTTGTACCGTTGTTGTAGTTAATTATAGCTTCTGGTGTTTCGGAATTTGGTTGTTGTCTCAATAGCAATTAATTCATTTGCACATTGATCTTTTTGAGAATATATGTCACAATTAACCTATTTCTTCAATTTTTCAAAATATGTATTTGGTGATTTTCTATGTTGCTATAAACCCATTTCCCCCACAATTGTTACTGATCTAGTTTTGAATATTATTGGATGAACGGAAGTGTTCTTACCTAGAGTGGGTTGATCAAGAGTGATCACAGTCTTTGAAGATGTGCTTAGCAAAGCTCGGGAGCATGTATGAGGAAGATAACATAGATAGGCTTAGAGAAAGTGTTGTCAACGCTGAAGAATATTTCAAGATGCGGGAAAAAAAGAGGAAGATGGAGAACGAGCTCAGATTTTTTAAATTAGACTTTGCTAAGATGGTGTTGGCAAAGAAGGAGGCACTTTCCCAGTTGGTTAGTGAAAAACAGGTTCTTACTGAGCTGAAAGCAGAGGTGGAGAAGACGAACCTGGATGATCATGCATTAGTCGATTAGGGAAATGAATATATTGTTCTAATATTTTTCTTATGAAGGTGAACTAGCTATATGTTGTACCGTCCTGTTTTCAGGAAGCTATCATACTGTGATGTTCAAATATATTTATGTGCCTGATATGAAATTGGAAAATAGTTGTTTGATATGAGATGTTAATTTGTGTATTACTTTATTAATTGTAAACTAATAAACCTGCTAAATGGGTCATGTTACTTTGCAAACAGTTCTAGCAGTAAAAGTGGTTGTGATGGATAGCCCAATGACATACAGTTTTCTTCATCAAATCATGTGTGACGTAGTTGCATAAAGGCAAATGGTTAACCAAGGTAGAGCGTGTGTGATTGTTACACCTATCACACATGAGGATATACATAAAACAGTGTGGGATGTATATACGAACAGAAACGTTTTCCCCCGGTTGACTGTGTGGGATGTGCATATGAATGGAAATGTACTTCCTTGATTGACTGTGTGGGATGTACGTAAGAACGGAAACGTATTACTTGGATTGACTTTGTGGAATGTACATACAAACAGAAACGTTTGTCTGGGACTGACTGTGTGGGATGTAGTTATGACTGGAACTGATTGAGCTTGTATAATTGTATTTGATCGCATGACCGTCGCACACGATCTCATTTTGCCCAGCGTGGGTGACGGGAGGGACTATCCCTAATGGTTTCTGGGTCATGTGGGAAGGACCCCCCATGGCCCACACTCACTAGGCGACGGTTCAGAATGTCGTCGTGAAAAGGGGTTAAAAACAGTTTGTATAGCAGCTCGCGATACCAGTGCACTTTGCGGCCATGGTAGCAGTGCAAAGCTTGTTGGTAGCATGCAACACACATAGCATCCCGAAGACGATTTTCCTCGAGGAGCATGGCATCGTGATGTCGCATTTGCTCTTGCTAAACTTCGTCAACAGCTTGCACTCGAGGTGACCCATATGTGAGTTTCGTGGGGAGCATCGCTTCTACACCATAGACTAGGGAGAAGGTGTCTAACCAGTGGCTCGACTTGGTGTCGTTCTAGGTCCGGCGGCAACTCGTTGATCCAGCCTCATCCACACTTGTGCAGCCTATCAAATGTTCTTGTCTTGAGTGCTCGCAGCACTTTTGCGCTTGCCCTCTTGAGCTGGTCATGTCCTCTCGGGTGAGAAACTGATGCAAAACATATTTTTTACCAAGGTCTTCACAACATTGTATGAAGGTGTGACTCGTGAACTACGTGCCGTTATCAGTGATCACCCAACTGGGCACACCAAAATGGCAAAGTAGTCCTTTGAAGAACTTGGCGGTTGATTGTGTTGTTACCTTCCTCACTAGCTGGGCACTTTGTGAACTTGTGGATTGCTATGTACTAGAAATCAAAGCCACTGATGGCATGGGGAAAGGGCCGAGGATGTCAAGCCCCCAGACCGAGAAGGGCCAGAAGATAGGAATGTCATCAAACTAGACTACAATGAACACAACAATGTAAGGACGAAGCACATAATGCATAAGTCACAAGTACTGGGTGCTTTCGATAAGCCCATAGGCATGACTAACCACTCATACAAACCAAACTTTGTTTTGAAAGCGGTTTTCCATTCATCACCCTCTTGTATGCGGAGTTGATAGTAACCACTTTTAAGATCAATTTTTGAGAAAATAGTGGCACCGCTAAGCTCATCAAACATATCATTGAGGCGTGGGTCGGGATGCCTATAGAGAACGGTGATAGCATTTATAGGTCTACAATCAGAACAAATGCGAAAACCACTATCACCTTTTGGCACAAGAATGCCCAGAAATGCACAAGGACTCAAACTTTCACGCACATGTCCATGGTCTGTGAGATGTTGGACTTGCCTTTGTATTTCTTTGGTTTCGTCGAGGTTGACGCAGTATGGAGCCTTGTTAGGAAGAGGTGCTCCAGGGCTGAAGTCAATCCGATGTTCAATGCCACGTTGAGGAGGAAGACCGGGAGGTAGCTCATCAGGAAAGACATCCGCGAATTGCTGCAGCAAGTTAGACAACACTAGAGGAAGAGGATTAGGAGTGTTAGTCTTTGCCACATCATCTTTGCACACTAGGCCATAGTGAATGACACTCGATGGGTTCTCACACACTTCTCTTATATCTCTTTTTGTGGCTAGGAGGACTAAGTTTTTATATCTTGGCGAAGAGTCACTCAACTTTTGCTTGTGGCGCTCACTCTCTTTCTGGTGGTTCAATCTCTCACTAGTTTCTCCATGATGGGTGGATGCTTTCTTGTCGGCGATCACTTGGCTTGGAGACATAGGTCGTAGCACGTACTCCATTCCCTTGATCTTGAAGCTATAGTGGTTTGTTCTCCCGCTGTGGATGATGCCGCGGTCGAATTGCCAAGGTCTCCCCAAGAGGAGATGGCACACGGACATGGGAACCACGTGGCACTCGATGGTGTCCTCGTAGGCGCCGATCTTGAAAGAAACAAGCACGGTGTGCTCCACTTGAATTGTACCGGAGTCGCTAAGCCATTGGACCTTGTAGGGGTGAGGATGCTTCATCACCAATTGGAGCTTGCAAAATAGCTCTTCACTTGCCAAGTTGTGGCAACTTCATCCGTAGATTATGACTTTCATGGAGCGTCCATTGATGCCGGCCTTGGTGTGGAAGATGCGACACCTTTGGTCTTTGTCTTGAAGGTGTTGGAGCGTCAAGACCTTGGAGACGACGAGAGCAGGACTTGAATCCTTGTCACAATACACTTGAGCATCTTCTTCGTCGTTCACTTGATGGTGCATGGCAACATACTCGATAGCTTCCATCTTATCTTCACTCATGGATTCGTACGTGCCATCATCATTGGCGATCATGGTTTGCTTGTTGATGCATTGGAAAGACTTGTGTCCATGGCCACCACATGTGAAGCACTTATAGAACTTGTCTTGACGGGATCGTCCGGTGGTGCCGAAGAAGAGGCCTTATTCTTATAGGTGCTTGCCAGAGGATGAGTCGAGGAAGGCATTGCTTGCTTGAAGGTTTACTTGTCACCGATAATTGGTGATGCTCTAGTCGAATTAGGAGGTGTCGAAGTCGTAGTAGGCATAGCTTGAGTGTATAAGACATAGATCTTGGGTGTGTACTTGGCGTACTTGAAGTCTTCTTGTACTTGATGTTCCGCCTTGGTCGCTTGGTGAACTAGTTCAAGGAGGTTGGTGTAGGGTTGTAAGTCGGCAATCTTCCGTACTGGGTGGTTGAGACCGTTCAAAAAGCGTGCGATTGTTTGCTCATCATCCTCTTTGACATTGGCTCGTATCATGGCAATCTCCATTTCTTGATAATATTCTTCCACCCTCTTCGTGCCTTGCTTGAGGAGTTGCAACTTCTTGAAGAGATCTCGCATGTAGTACGTAGGCACGAAGCGAGCTCTCATGACGTCG
Organism: Triticum dicoccoides; assembly: GCF_002162155.2. Lineage (NCBI taxonomy): Eukaryota > Viridiplantae > Streptophyta > Magnoliopsida > Poales > Poaceae > Triticum > Triticum dicoccoides. The sequence goes on from NC_041387.1 coordinate 251,989,637, forward strand.
TTCATTTGTTCCCAAGTCGTGATGGGTGGCTCATCCTTCTCGCGACGTTGCTCGATGACTTGCTCCCACCAATTTAAGACATAGTCTGGAAACTCGAGAGATGCCATGGTGATCTTTTTTTCCTCGTCGTAGTTGTGGAGACGGAATATCTTGTCAACTTTCAATGCCCATGATAGGTATTCCTTGGGGTCGTTGCTTCCGGAGAACTTGGGCATAGTGAACTTGAGCTTGCCATAGCGGAGTTCTTCATCTTAGAGATGATGTTAATATCGGTCTTGTCAAGGAGGAGGATCTTCAAACACTCGATCCGCTTGATGTTGCGCTTGATGTGGAGGAGGGTCGTGGATCACTCGATCCGGTTCCAAGGATGAGGTCAAGGCATACATTCCCGGTTTTGCCTTTATTGTTGTTCTTCATGCTGAGCGGCTTCTTCTTGTATTTCTCGTCGAAGAGCTTCCTCTTGCTCACGTACTTGACGACTACATTGGGCGACGGCTCGAGTGGACTCTCGTAGAGCGTCTTGAGCCGCTTGAGCTTGAGCTTCACGGTCTTGTTGCTCTTGTTGAATTGCCTCGCTGTCTTGAGATTTTTGACGTGTAAGATGTGGCAGTGGTGGTAGTTCTTGATCCATGGAGTCTCGTTCATTGCGTCGTGCCTGCTCACGTGCTCGAACTCGCTCTTGTAGCCCATTTCCATGGAATGGATTTTCTTGTGATTGGCAGTCTTGAGTGTTGTCGCGTCAAGGAGGACTCGCATCGGAAGAAAAGTAGGAAGACGAGTGGCGACTTGAGTGACATCGTCTTGGTGAAGAAGTTGAGGAAGATGCTTGGCTCACGATCATGTTGCAGAGGTCATCCATTTGTTTGTAAAGCCTGGCATCCAAATAGTCCCATTTTCATGCTTCCGATTGTCCTAAGTCGGTGGCGAGTTGTTTGATGCGTTCACCCAAAGCTTCGCTCTCTTGATGTAGAGCTCGTTGCGCAATGAAGAAGTGATTCTAGGTGACATAGTCGCGTTCGCCATCTTGCTCCTCGAAGATAGGGTTCGCTGAAGAAGAAGGCCTATCCATCATGTGGAAGTGGTGGTGAGTAGGAAAATGAGAGGACAAAACCAAAGTTACCTTTTCTGATTGTGGATGTAACAAGTATGATCCCACGTGATGCTATAATAGGAGAATTGGTACTTCATATTGTTTCTCACACCTACAAGTAAAAGGCATATGGAGGAGCTCGGTAAGGAAGTGGCACAAATAATTCAAGCAAATGTTAGTCAAGATGTTCACAAAGTTGAGAAGATTCACAAATGGCAAGTAAGAAAAAATAGATCAAAGCCAAGGATATCACTAGGAACACACACAGACGGAAGATAAATGGGATCGGCACAACCAAGGAGTGAGCTCTAAGATGAGAAACCAGGGGAATGCTCGTGTTATACGGATACTAGAGAGACACTAGCTCGATTGCTCTAATGGGCTAGATACGCTAGTGCACCAACCTAGAAGAGAAAACGAGACGTCTTACTATCCCAAGTATGCTTATGTATGTAGTTACCAAGATGATGTAGCTATGCTATAGGGTTTGATGCTATTGCTTATAAGCTCTTCTCTTCTCTTCTCTTTTTGCTTAAAATCTTTTTTTTGAGTATGCCACAATGCTTGATACACGATCCACAATACGATATAACAAGTAGTATATGCACGAGAGAGACGTAACACTAATGGTGCACTAAAGGCGTGGTTCGGCAATACTCGACGAGCTAGTCTCAATGGGTAAGCTACGCAAAAGAGGCTCAAAGTTATCAAGGTAAATGGCAAGGGTAATACAATGGTGTCGTCGAGGTTACCGTCCTTGTGTATGGTAGTGATGTAGACGGAGTGGTCGAAGCCGATGTGGAGCCCGAGTTGATGGTCGAGTGGCGGTAATGATGATATCAAATCGCGCCTAAATAGCTGAAATGCCTTAGAACACGAGAGGAACCGTAACCCAAAATTCAAACAATCATGAGAAATATTGCGGAAGAACACAAGTGGTGGTGGGGTGTCAAAATGATGGAAAAAATAAAATTGTCCGAAAGTCCCTGGATGGTCCGTGCGCACGGGGTGAGGCCCGTGTGCACGGGGTCCTCGGCGAGTGAACAAAAAGCTCCTGATCCGTGATGATTTCCAAACTTGAGGCCGATATCGATGTTTTGGAGGGTGGGAAGATGGTAGGGGGGAGATCCACTTGCCAAACACCAAATTCTCAGATCAAATCAACCAAATCTGACAAATCAGCAAATTGCAAGAAAAAATTTGGGGGCTATTTTTGGTGGGGATTTTCAGATTAGGACGAAAAACAACAAAATCAAGCTAGAAAGTGGAGAATATAGACTCCAAGATGTGAATCAACCTTGCTCACGATACCAAGATGTTGTAGGGTGAAACCCTAATATGGATCTTTTCACACTTGGAGGGGAAAAGAGGAATAACACCAAGAACACAAAGAGGAATTCAGTCCAACAATATGAAATTACACATCCACTAGAATAGCAACACAAGATCGACAAGTCAAAAACACAATCAAAGGAAAGATAAAATGGTAGAGTTCTTCCCACTCCTAGGAAATGATGTCTTGATGATGGTAGTCTTCTCTAAGATGGAGGTCTTGAAATCCACAAGTGGATCCTCTCCAAAGAAGCCTTGATCTCCAATGTAGGTGGTAGAAGGAGCAAAACTCACAAATATCTCATCTAATACTTTGCTAACCCTAAACATAACCCTAGGTACGGAATATATAGGCTTGGGGTCGAAGTGGAAGAAGGGGGATCCAAAACAGCATCTCAGTCGCTCATCATATAGAGCCCGTGCGCACGAGGGGCCGTGCTCACGGGGTGCTACAACCATAGCTCCCTGTGTAGCCTGTGGGCACGGGGTCTCGGGGGGCCGTGCGCACGGGGTCGCCTGGACTTATTGTCCAGCTCTTGTTTGGCTTGGTCTTCTTCCTTGGTGACTTGGTGTCGGTGGGAAACGACACCTATGGGATCATGAGGATCCCTTCTGCGGTTGCGGGCGCGGGGTTGTGAGAAGAGCAGGATTAGCAGTCAGCACAAGGATCGTTTACCCAGGTTCGGGCCGCAAGGATGCGTATAACCCTAGTCCTGCTTTGGTGGATGTATTGAGTGTTCTTGAGCTCCTAAACTAGCTACGGTGGCTGCGTGGTTCAAAAGAGCCGAATCCCTCTCCAGTACGCCATGGGTCTCCTTTTATAGTCGAAAAGGGCTGCCACAGTGGCACACAGGAGGTGGAAAGGCCTACAGTGCTATGAGCTAATCGCTCATATTACAGGACAAGACGCATTTAATGTGTAGCTTAGGTGTCCTCTTGCTTTATCGGGGACGGGAGCGTGGCCCGTCCCGTCAGTCGCCGCTCCCCATCGCTTCGACACGCGCCCTGGCCAGCAATGCATGCGGTGCCATGTAGGCAGGCAAGCAGCTGAGGTGGAGCGATGGTGGAGCCTCCACGAAGATCTGCATGCCGCCACGCAGGCGTGTGTTGAGTTGGCCTGGAAGCTGCATGTTGCCATGCAGGTGCCTGCCCAGCTGGTTGGGCTGGCAGCTGCATGTGAACGGCAGTGGAAACTTGGTTGGCACGGGCCTGGTAGTGGCCCCGGTAACGCCTTGGCAAGGGCCTTGCCGGGTGGCCCGGCAAGGGTCTTGCCGTGGCGCGCTGTCGTCCCCGGCAAGGATCTTGCCGGGGGTCTTGCGGGTTTTCTCGGCAAGAATCTTGTCGAGGATTGTTGCCTTCTAATCCTCATCTGATCTTGAATATTCTTTGTCTTCACAAAGATCTGCATGCAACCATGGAGGTGCCTCCCGAGCCCTGGCCTAATGTAGTTGACGGTGTTGGAGACCGTGGGTTCGAGGGTGGCTCACTCCGCTGTTGTGGGCTAGCCGCCCCGGCAAGGGGCTTGCCGGGGCTGCTCTCTGTGGTCTCGGTCTATTGCGTTTGCGTTGATCATCTTGAGGCTTCGACTCCTCCCTTTTGCCCTGCTAAGTCTGGCTTCGGCCTATGGCTCTGACTGCCTGTGCACAAGTAAAGGGGTACAAAGGAGTGCCCCTAGATTAGTACACCGACAGGAGACCCCGGTCCTGGGCCACAAATAGGCGCAACACGTTGTTGGGCAAGGCCAAAAATGGTGCGCGGGCAGGCGGGGCGGTTTTTACCACAGTAACTTTTCCTCTGCTGCGCTTCCCCATGACCCGCGTTGGACGCACGATGTGGGGGTCACGCGCGCGTGCGTGACCGAAGCACGCTGGCGTCATCTTGCCGTGGATATAAAAGAGGTGGCTTGCGTGTCTCCTTGAGACCGTAGGCCACCGCTCATTTACTGCCCTTACTTGGGAACCGTCGCTCCACGCGTCCCATTGCACCCGTCTCTTGCGCCACGTTTGTTGCATGCATGACGTAGAGCAAATGACAGGTGCGTGAGATATGGGAAGTCGCGCGCGCGTGGGTCGGTTCCCCACGCGCTTTCAATTGGGCGGGGAGGGCGGTCGACGGCCATACCCGTTGTCACTTCAATGAGCCGGATTGGCCGAAAGGGGCCGCCGAACCTCGCCCCCGCCCCTCTATAAAGAGGGGAGCGGGAGGAACGGCGCCTCTCAATCCTTTGTCATCCGCTTCTCCCCATTCCAGCTCCCTCCTTCCTTCTGCCATGGCGAGGGGGCCTGGCGACGCTTCATCGGTGGCGGCAAGGGTCTCGGCTAGACAACGCATCGCTCCTCCCCAAGAGCTTGTGGCGGAAGAGCCAGCCGTTAGAGGAAGGAGGAGGGGCATGGTCGAGGCCGTTGCGGTGCCCGGGGAAGAGGAGTACGGGGCGGCGCATCGGCCTCGCCTCCGCCAGCGGCCCCTCCCCCGGTGGAGGGCCACGTCGGGGACAACCCTTACGTGTTCTTCATCAGGCTGCGCCAGCCGCCGCACCGTCGTCTTCGCCTCCCGACTCCATTTGCGCAGGAGATGGAGCTGGACCCGCCGCAGGTGCTGTGGCTGCATATGAGGGGCTGTGGGAACAGCGGCACATGGGCCGACGTCGAGTTCCCCGCCCCTCACGTCATGTATCTTCACCGAGGGTGGAAGACTTTTGCCCGCATCCACAGCCTGACAGAGGGGCTCACTCTCCATTTCAAATTAATGGAGAGCGGCCTCCTCTCCGTCAAGGTCTCTAGGCACTTCGGGACTCACATAAGGTGCTGCGTGGAGAGCTCCTCTGACGATGAAGATTCATCCTCGAGCGGGAGTGGCGAGGAGGACAGCGGCAGTGACGACGAGGGTAGCGGGCGGCATGATCACGTGTCTGACTAAGCGTCGGGCGCCGCTCCGGGAAACCCCATCATCCGTGTTGCTGGCTCCTTGAACTTCTCGGGGTTGCCTCCTTGAGCGGCTGGCGTAGGGAAGCCGGAGAAGGCGAAGAAGGCGGGTGGCGGGCTGTCAAGTCGGAGTACGATGGCACTGACGCCTTCATAGTGTATTGATGGACCGCTGCCTCATCTTCCAGCTCTTCCTCCGGCGCCACCACCGCCAACCCTCTCCTAGGCGACCACCGGCATGTTCTCTTGACGCCTTGTGCTACTCATACCTCTCCTAGGCGCCGCTTTTGCCCTTTTGCTTTCTTGTTTCATTTCCTCAGGAGAGGGACAAGAAAGGGATTACGAGCATCTTATCTTTTTTTAATTCATAAGCCCACGGGCCTTATTTAGATCTAAAACCTGTAATCTTCCTGTTCATGTTTATATTCTGTACAACTGTACCTGTATGGAATGTATTAATGGAAAAAGGGGGCTTGCAGGGTCTTGTGTGTGCATGTGGGCAAAGCCCATACCAAGGAACAAATCCTTGTTATTTTTAATATAAACACCACTGCCCAGCAGCAGGCCTTGCCGTTCCCCCACTCCGTTCGTCCATACTCACGCCTTTGGCGGAGGCAGAGACGAGGTGGGGGTGGGCCCTATGCTTGCTTCCTTGCCGCCGTGGCTACAACCATATTCTGAACCAAGAAGCTCTTGGGTGACAGAAACGAGGGGAGCACGACATCTTTGGAACAAAACGAGGTTCCGTACATCCCAAGTTTTATACGGAAATGCACGACAGGGAATGGGAAAACTTATCTGAATCTGCAGCCCCCGGCAAACCTGACTCGCCATGGGTGGACCCTCGTGTCTTTAGCCCTCGGCAAGCTTGGCTTGCCGGGTCCGGAGCGCCGGCTTGTTCTCTTCCTTCCACTTGGCTTGGCAGAAACATTCATGTACCCTACGCACCAGAGAGGATAGATAGGAACAAAATGATGCAAGCTCGACCTCTATGCTAGGGGTTAGTCGCCGCTAAGCACTATCAACCCTAACCAAGGGAGGGGCTCAATCTAGCATGCATGCTATAACTTAGGGCACCAGCGCTTCGTTTATTTACGCTCATGGTCTGCACTTGGCTTTGTACAAAGGGTTACATGCCTTGTCGGCAAGGCTTGTACAAAAGGTGGCTTGCCGGGAGGCCCGGCAGCCGTGCCTTATGGGTAAAACTTGCGAAGATGCTCGATGTTCCAGGAGTTGCTCACTGGAATGGCATCTTCGGTCTCCAGGCGGACTGCACTGGGCCTGGTGACTTGTGTTACCCGATAAGGGCCTTCCCACTTTGGCGTCAACTTGTTGGTATTCTTGGCCGACTGAATGTGCCGAAGAACAAGGTCGCCTTCCTCAAAGCTCCGGGCATGAACCTTGCGGCTATGGTAGTGGCGCAAGGCTTGCTGGTAGCATGCTGCTCTCACAGCCGCCCGGAGACGATCTTCCTCAAGGAGCATTGCGTCATCTTACTGCAATCGCTCTTGCTCAAGCTCATCATAAGCGAGCACTCGAGGTGTCTTTCCTGTAGACCAGGGCAAAGGGTGTCTGGCCGGTGGCTCGATTTGGTGTCGCCCTGATCGATCAAAGAACCGCCAGCAACTCGTCAACCCAGCGCCTTCCACTCTTGCGCAGCCTGACAAAAGTCTTCACTGCGAAGCCTCGCAGAATTTCAGCGTTTGCTCTCTCTGCTTGGTCGTTTCTTTGTAGGTGTGCCACGGAAGCAAAATAGACCTTGCTGCCGAGATCCTCATTGTATTGCATGAAGGCATGGCTCGTGAACTGTGTGCCGTTGTCGGTGATAACCCTATTGGGTCCCCAAAACGGCAAACTAGCCCCTTGAAGAACTTGATGGTTGACTGCGCTGTCACCTTCCTCGCCGCTTCCACCTCTGGCCACTTTGTGAACTTGTCGATTGCAACGTACAAGTACTCAAAGCCCCCGATGACACGAGGGAAAGGGCCCAATATGTCGAGCCCCCAAACCGAGAAGGGCCAGGAGAGAGGGATGGTTTGAAGAGCTTGAGTTGGTTGATGAAGCTTCTTCGAATGAAACTGGCCCGCTTCGCACTTGGTTACAAGTGCCATCGCATCCTGGAGGGCAGTGGGCTAGAAGAAACCTTGCCGGAAAGCCTTGCCAGCAAGGGCCCTCGACCCTACGTGGGAGCCACATATGCCTCCATGTGTCTCTGCCAACAGCTCTTGTCCTTTCTCCCGGGAGATGCACTTCAATTTCACCCCATTCGGTCGTTTTCAGTACAAGATATTGTCAACGAATTGGTACAGAGCAGATCGGCGGGCTACTCTCTCTGCCTCTTCTTGCTCGTCAGGAAGCTCTCCTTTTTGGAGGAATTGGACGGTGTGTTGTGCCCATGCCGGAGCCCATGGCTCGATGACAAGGACCAAAGGCATCTCTTCTACCACGGGAGTGGCTGTCTCTACGGCTAAGGCCTGAGGCCCTGCCGGAGTCGGTTGCCCCGTGGCAGGATCGGCATCCACGACAACATCTTTGCTAGCGGCTCCAGATAGCTCGGTGGGGAAGTACTTGCTGGGGCCTAGCTTCCTCCGCTTGTTCTGCCCGGTTGATGGTTCGACGGATGGTTGAGTTAACCGAAGCACAAAAGTACCTAGTTCCATAGGTAGCATGAGGGCAGCGCGCTTTGATAGGTAGTCGGTGATGTCGTTTTCCATCTGAGGGACATGCTCTGCTCGTATACCATCAAAGCGCTCCTCTAGTTTCCTCACTTCATCCACGTAGGCTTCCATCAACGGGCTTTGGTAATATTTGTTGATCTGCCTGACGACGAGTTGTGAGTCACCCCTGATGATGAGCTTTTTGACTCTGAGGTCCGCCGCGATCCTGAGACCGGCAAGCAAGCCCTCGTACTTGGCGGTGTTGTTAGTTGACATCTCCCAGGGAAAGTGCATTTGGACGATATACTTGAGGTGCTCTCCGGTGGGTACGACAAGCAGCACACCAGCACTGGCGCCTTGCAGCGAAAAAGCCCCATCAAAGTACATGATCCAGTTGCGGCTCGTTTCCTTGTCGGGGAGAGTGGTCTCATGTACCTCTTCGTTGGGCGTCGAGGTCCATTCTGCAACGAACTCCGCCAAGACTCTGCTCTGAATCGTCGAGGTGCTTTCGAACTTTAAACCAAAACTCAACAGCTCCAAGTCCCATTCGATGATCCTCCCCGTTGCATCTGGGTCATGCAGTATCCGTTGCAACGGGAGGCGGGTGACCACGGTGATCTCGTGTGCTTGGAAGTAATGACGCAGCTTCCTCGAGGCCATAAGGAGGCCAAAGATCACTTTTTGCACACCTGAGTACCTCGACCTAGCCCCCTGCAAGAGGGAGCTGACGAAGTAAACTGGGTGCTGCACCATTTTCTTCTTCGCCACTTCACCCGGTCGCGCGGGCCCTGTCGCACTGGCATCAGCCTCTGCCGGGGACTCGGTCTTGCCGGGACCGAGCCCTGCCGGGGAGGGTTCCGGCTCGCCATCCGTTGACTCTGCCGCTGCCGCTGCCACTTTGTCGCCCTCTGAGGGAGTGCTGGATTAGGGGGTGTCCGGATGGCCGGACTATGACCTTTGGAGGGACTCCCAGACTATGAAGATACAAGATTGAAGACTCCGTCCCGTGTCCGGATGGAACTTTCCTTGGCGTGGAAGGAAAGCTTGGCGATACGATATGAAGATCTCCTCCTATTGTAACCGACTCTGTGTAACCCTAGCCCTCTCCGGTGTCTATATAAACCGGAGAGTTTTAGTCCGTAGGACGAACAACAATCATACCATAGGCTAGCTTCTAGGGTTTAGCCTCTCTGATCTCGTGGTAGATCCACTCTTGTACTACCCATATCATCAATATTAATCAAGCAGGAGTAGGGTTTTACCTCCATCGAGAGGGCCCGAACCTGGGTAAAAACATCGTGTCCCTTGTCTCCTGTTACCATCCGCCTAGACGCACAGTTCGGGACCCCCTACCCGAGATCCGCCGGTTTTGACACCGACATTGGTGCTTTCATTGAGAGTTCCTCTGTGTCGTCACCTTTAGGCCCGATGGCTTCTTCGATCAGCAATCTCGATGCAGTCCAAGGTGAGCCCTTTCTCCCCGGAAAGATCTTCGTATTCGGTGGCTTCGCACTGTGGGCCAACTCGCTTGGCCATCTGGAGCAGATCGAAAGCTAGGCCCCTGGCCATCAGGTCAAGTTCGGAAGTTTAAACTACACGGCCGATGGGCATGATTTAGCTCTGCCACCGGACAACGCCCAGAGCGTCGCTCAGGTGCCCACTCCGACCATTAGCTCGGAGCCGACTGCGCTAGTCGGGGATGGACGGTTGGACGCCACCCCGGGAGCCGCAATCTCTACGGTGATAGAGCAGAATACCAGCCTAGTCCTTTGCAGGGCCCGTGACTCCAAGGTGCTGGACTCTGCTCCGGACTCCGTATACTCCGCACCCCTTCCGATCGAACCCGACTGGGCTCCGATCATGGAGTTCACTGCCACAGACGTCTTTCAGCACTCGCCCTTTGGCGATATCCTGAATTCACTAAAGTCTCTCTCTTTGTCAGGAGAGCCCTGGCCGGACTACGGTCAGCATGGTTGGGATGCGGACGACGAAGAAATTCGAAACCCAACCACCACCCACTTGGTAGCCATTGTCGACGATCTAACCGACATGCTCGACTTTGACTCCGAAGACATCGACGGTATGGACGCCGATAAAGGAGACAAACAAGAACCAGCACCTATAGGGCACTGTAAAGCCACCTCATCATACGATGTATACATGGTGGACACACCTAACAGAAATGACAACGAAGATCAAAAGGGCGCAACTAGGGATCACTCCCTCGAAAAACAATCAAAGCGGCAGCGTGAGCGCAAGGCCAAGCCCCACCTCGACAAAGACCCAGCCATAGAGCAGGGTGAATCAACGGAAGACGAACATGCCATCGAGCAACCGTCCAAGTAGGGTAGACAATCCGAACAACCCATCCCCGGGAAAGATAATAGTCCGGACGACCTCATGCCAGACAAATTGCTGGAACATCACAACCTCCACCAAAGGCTCGTTGCCACTGCATGTAGCCTGAAAAAGCAGAAGCGGGGGCTCAAAACAACGGAAGATGTGCTCAGGATCAGATGGGGCAAAGTACTCAATACCGCACACAAGTACGGCAACATTCATCACACAAAGAGCTATTCAAAGCGGAAACTACTACCGGAATTTGATGAAGAGGCCATAAAGCCCCCACAGTCAAAAAATAAGGAAGCCACAAGGTCGGATAGACGACCCCACGATCGATCTCAAGCAACAAAGGGCGCCACACTCAATACGACGCGCGATCCAACCAAGAATTCGCATCAAAAAACTGACCCAACCAGACCCATCTATGGGCCAAGAAAGCAAACTCCAGTGAGCAATGCAATGCAAAAAATATCCGAACATCGTGGCACACCTAAATACAGGGGCACCGCACATCCCCTATGTTTTACCGATGAGGTGCTGGATCATGAATTTCCAGCGGGATTCAAGCCCGTAAACATAGAAGCATATGACGGAACAACAGACCCTGGAGTCTGGATCGAGGGTTATATCCTCCACATACACATAGCCAGAGGAGATGACCTCCACACAATAAAATACTTATCCCTTAAGCTCAAAGGGCCAGCCCGGCATTGTGTCAGGACCCCGATCCTAAGTCACACCGATCTAGCATGTAACACATCATATCACTTTGCGGCCTCACGCACGGTATTCCCACGGGTGCCACCTTACCTGGCCCGGGACCGTTTGCGCCTTTTGGCTCACGTATATGATAGTGCCGCTAGCATCCATATGACAAAGAACCCGGGCTGACATGGCTAGTCGTGAACCCAAAGTGGCACTAACTTACGGGGACAGGCATACATGACCCAACAACGAACGTGTCAGTCATCAGCGAGTGAATCCAGGCTGTAGCACTGGGCTAGCAGGACTCCGGCGAACCGGGCTGTAGCGGGCTAACAGGACTCCGGAATTCATCGCGTGACATTTCCCCGAGGGGACAGACACAAGAACAAAGAAGGACACATGCCGGCCAGCCTAAGTGTTCCAAAGCAGTAGCAAGCTACCATGGCTCAGTGGAAACACTAGGAGACATTTCCCGGTAAGAGAGGCTACTAAGGATAAACAACTAGATAGTCAGATCCCACACATACCAAGCATTTCAATAACACACACACACAATATGCTCGATATATGAAAATACAACATGGCATCACAACATGACTCTACAACTCAAGCATTTTATTCAATAGGCTCCGAGGAGCGAGATATTACAATCATGGGTCTCATGACCCAACATTCAGAGCAAACAAGTCAAGCACAAGCGGAAGCTTAACATGTCTGAGTACAAACATCTACAAAAGAAAAAGGCTGAGAAGCCTGACTGTCTATCAGATCCTGCCGAGGGCACAAGATCGTAGCTGAGGTAACAAGCTAAACGTCGAAGTCCACGCGGTACTACTAGCGAGACTGAAGTCTCTCTGCAAAAACATAAATTAAGCAACGTGAGTACAAATGTACCCAGCAAGACTTACATCAGATCTAACTACATATGCATCATTATCAACAAGGGGATGGTGGGTTTTAACTATAGCAAGCCAGCTTTGACTCGGTGGCTATCCTGAACTACGACTGCAAGTAACTCTTTTGAGGTGGCGCACACGAGTCCACATATTCACCATATCAATACACCACTATGGATCCTCTCCCGTCTCCCTACGAGAACGCCATCCATAGCACTCACGCTTATCTTGCGTATTTTAGAGTATCCACTTTCACTTGTCTATGAACTGTACATGCAACCCAGAAGTCCTTTACCGCGGACACGGCTTTTCGAATAGATCATATTAACCCTGCAGGGGTGTACTTCTTCACACATGCTCTCACCACTTACCGCCGTTTACACGACATGTACTCGGCAACCTTCAAGAGGAAGCCCAGCGAGGGTGTCGTCCACGACCTGACTAACCACACAAGTCTCTTATCCAGGTTTATCGCCTATTCGGGTTCCATCCGCAAGGAGATCCGGCCGGGGTGTCGCTCACGGCCCCAAACGATGTGAGCAGGGTTCCCAAGCCCACCATCCGGGTGCCACTTGGTACACCGTGCCACTGTGCCTAGTCTGTCCCAAGACCACCTATACCGGGTGCCACTTGGTAGACTACTAACACTACCTACAAACACCAGAAACTAGTTGCAACTCCTGGATAGAGATCAAGATGATTAATAAGTCGAGAGAGCTTGTAGCGCCCGGAGCCCAATGTGTGGTAGTAACTGTTCATGGATCACAAACACAGGTCTCAGTTCCTGAGGACGGCTGCAATGAGACAACCCACCATGTACTCCTACATGGCCTCTCACCGCTACCTTTACCAAATCGTGTTCACACACTTAGCTCACACACAGTAGGACATGTTCACACACCTCCAATTCATCCCCGATGAATCAGACCTGACTCAACTCTAAGCAGTAGCAGGCATGACAAATAAGCATGAATGAGTAGGCACATCAGGGCTCAAACAACTCCTACTCATGCTAGTGGGTTTCATCTATTTACTGTGGCAATGACAGGTCATGCAGAGGATAAGGGGTTCAGCTACCGCAGCAAGTAACAAATATGTCGTTGTTGTCCTAATGCAGTAAAAGAGAGCAGGAGCGAGAGAGTGGGATTTTATCGGAATGAACAAGGGGGTTTTGCTTGCCTGGCACTCTTGAAGATAGTATAGTTCTTCATCGGTGTCATCGAACTCATCGTCGGAACCACGTCTATCGAGAGGGGACAAACACCGGCAAACAAGGAAGAACACAATCAATGCAATGCAGCAATATGATGCATGAATGTGACATGGAAATATGCTGTTGATTGAGCTAATGCAACTAACAACAAGTTAAATGGAGTTGGTTTGAACACTAGGTTCAAATTCAAACTCCATATGTGATTTCTTAAATGCCATTTATATGATTTGTGCTAAATAGTAGTCATAAGTTGTTCTAACATGCATGAAAATGGTACAGGTGGATAGATTGGATTTTTCTGATCATTTTTCATATATAATTTATTTCATTCTGAGTTATGGTTGATTTTATATGATTTTTAGAAGTCTATAACATTTTCTGAAATAAATAAACCATTTAAGATTTATTTCAATTCCAGAAGAGTTACTGCGTCAGCATGACATCACTCTGATGTTAGCGGTCAACAGGGTCAGTCCAGGTCAAACTTGGCTAGTGGGGTCCACTGGTCAGTGACCCAGGGCTAGTTAGGTGGCCGACAGGTGGGCCCGGTCAACGCTGACTAAGTCAAAGTCAAGCTGACAGGTGGGCCCACATGCTTAGCACTAATCTAAACAGAGAATTAGGCTAACCTAAATGGGCGCTGGGGCGCATTGTCAGTGTCTCAGGGTGGTTTAGTGATGCAGTGATTAGCGCTAATGATGGAGCCACGTCATCATCGCCGGATTAAGCGCCATCGACCATATCTCGCGGCAGAGGCTCGCCGGAGTTTCTCGGGCTCGCGCTACAGGCGGCCATTTGCGACGCGGTTTGGCCCTACAGCGAGCTGGTGTTTGCGCGCATCTGGTGGAGCAAAGGGGGAAAGCTAGGGTGGCCTGAGCAAGCCGGAAACGAGCTCGGGGCGGCGGCCGGAGCATGGCCAGGTGCGCGCGGGGTGCTGCGGTGCACGACAGGAGCTGCGGGCGGCGGTATTCGCCTTCTGGGAGGCTTATGAGCTCGGTGGTATACACGGGCGGGAGCTGCGGTGGCTAGAGCGACGACGGCGACATGGCCGGCGGCGGTGAGGTCTCAGCCTCGGCTGGTGACTTAGCTATGGCGCGCGAACAACAAAACGAATATGGGGAAACGACGGTGGTGCTCACAGAGGATCCGGCGGAGGCGTCAGCGAGCTCGGGGAAGGTCCAACGCGGGCAGAATGGCGATGGCAATCTCCGGTGCTGGAGGTTGAAGACGATGGCATGGAGGCGCTCGGGACGTCCGGTGTTGCACAGCTCGAGGAGGAAGAGGGGTACTAGGCGGAGCTCTTGGGCATCTCAGGGCGTCGCCGGGATGGCGGTGTCCGCGGTGGTGGCGAGCGGCAGCGACGGAGGCGTTCAGGCGGAAAGAACAGAGGAGGGGGAGAGCGTTCGGGGGAGAGAGAGAGGGAGAAGCAGAGGGGGTCCAGGGGGGTCCAGAGCGGACCCGAGGAGGGGCTTCGAGGCGCTTGGTGAGGCAGGTGAGCAGGGAGGAGGCGTGGCGCCTCGCGCGTGCGTGCGCTGTCTCCCTCCTCTGCCTACTGGCAGAGGTAGGTGATGACTGGCACGGGCCAGGTGGTGGGCTGGGCCAGCTACAGGGGTTTGGCTAGGTAAGTGGGCTGCCAGGTAAACTCTCTCTCTCTTTATTTCCGTTTTTCTATTTTCTGTAATTATGTTTGGCTTTATTAAAAATGCCAGGGCAATTCCAAAAATCATGAAACTGCTCAATGTCACTGTTTGGAATATTTCCAACAGCAAACATTTCAGTTTGTGATTATTTGAGCATTTAAAATATTAATTAGCAATTAAATGCCCAAATGCAAATATCATATGATTTAATTCAAAAATCCAGAATGGCCTAGAAATATATTCATCATTTTTGGCAGAGGTTTTCACCTTTGTCAGAAATCATGACCATTTTCAAGGGGCATCTTGGGTTCTTTGAAAAAGATTTTGGATTGAACCTAGTTGAGTTCCATTTGGTGCTAGGGTTTGAACATCCCCATTTTAGGTTTAACTGAAATTTAAACATGATGCACACATGAGGGGCTAGGCTAGGGCATACCAGATCTAGGGATGTGACAACTCGCCCCCACTAAACAAGAATCTCGTCCCGAGATTCAAGCGTAGGGTAGGATGAAGGGGGAACACAAACTAACATAATCTGCATGATCCAGGTGGCACTTCATCAGAACATTGAATCGATCACCATCTTGTCTCGTCATCTTGCTCTGAGAACTCCAACTAACATGAAAAGAAGAGGAAAGGAAAACTCTAGAAGAATCGATTTTCTCGAAGACCGAACAACTCAGCATCAATTCATGGGATGAGACATTGACACATCTCTCGAGCTAAGACACGAAGCATACATCTGAAGAAATGGAGTGAGATAGATGACGAGGGCTCGCTAGGTAGACAACAATTTCAGACTTAAGAATGTGGTGATCGGTTGTCAACGTAGCGAGGAGTTGAATTGCCATGATACCATAATGGGGCACCTTAGGGAAGGTGACTCATAGGAATATCCCTTAAGTGGAAAAAAGAATTACCTTTGATTTAGAGATCATTGAAACTCTTTATACCAGCTTAAGGCAAATCACAATCGATCATTTGGAGGAGTTCAGTAGAATAGCATACCCGAATTAGAATGATGATGTGGATTACCTTGTTGAAAACAACACAAGGGATGATTTTAGTAACTCGGGAGAAGCTCAACAGTAGAGAGTGAGTCTAGTGTTTGAAAAGTTATAGCTTAACCAAGGAAACTAGGAGCAATCCCAGTTAGTGCCGATGATAACACCTAGCGCTTGTGCGTGCTCTCAAGAACTTGAGCATTTCCATATCCATCAAGGTTTTACCAATATCCGTGTCAAGGATCCTGGCAACACAACGTACTACCATGATGAATACCGGTGGAAGAGATGCAGATGCAAAGGAGGATAACACCATCTCAGATTTCACCTTAGCCAGGCCATGGAACAAAATCTGGATGATCGACCGAGAGACATCTAGCACTCCGCTTCTAATGTTCTCCTTGATGTGCTATCGCAACCCATAGATAATTATGGTTTGATATCTAGAACATCAAGTAAAAGGTCGGACTTCGGGAACACAAAAATCCATAAGGAACAACTAGGGAGGTAAATCCTATGAAATCCTTATGGGGAGGTGGCTAACTTCCTCAATCAAGATACTACAATAATAGGTCTTCCGGTTGGGTGTGTTGGCCACGACATCCACTTAACCGGTTACAGAGATACCATTATTATAGTTCTTGGGAAATGTTCCAACCATCATATCTGCCTGAGATTCAGATCTGGTTGGTAACAGGATATTCCAGACTCATCAAGTCTATAACGGAATATGAAAGTTTGCAACACAATCGACGAGACGACGTTGCGAGATTCTCGGAAATGGACTACGATAGCAAGCTCCAAAACATGAGCTGGTTCTGCTACATACATGTGAACATGTTGTCCCAGACAAGCATGACCATGTAGTAGTCTTATAATAAAACACTACCGAGTTCAGGTGGGGAACCATCATCGAGGATATCAAAGTCCTTACATAAGGCATGCTCTTAAGAAGGAACTTCTTCTCCCTGAACAAATCAATTAGTGGCTTAGTATGCTAGGGATACATATGGAATGAAGGTAGCTAGTCTCACAAACCAATGTATACTTCGCACATGCATGACTGACTTGAGATGATTCCAGAGGAGGCAAGACAAACTTTCTCGAATTCACGGCGGCAACTTTCACCAAGTACACGTGAATCAGAGGTAGTCACTTCTTTCATCCAAACATATGCTTCATGAATGAAACATGAAGAAATGCTTACACAAGTTTCCAACACTAGCTTGATGTCCGACAAAATCATGGAGAGGATAAGGATTTTGTCGATGGGCTCAACAACAATTTATCAAAATTTCCATAAAATGGAATTCCACGACTAGGTGAACAAGGTGATAGCATTGGTCAGACCAAAAGATGTAATGGTGTATGCTCGAGGGTTCAACCACGAATAAGACAACATTACGAACATCGTTGGTTCTGATTTGATTTGAGAATAGCCCACACTCAAATCAAAGTTTTGACAAGACAACAGATCCAACAACTGATCACGAGGACCAATCGATGAGAATATCATCTTTCTTCAACACACACACACAAGGATATCCCTTTGGAATGAACTGAGTCGGACAAGCTTTCATCTTCCAACTCTCCAAGTTGTTGTTTAGCTTAACCAACCAGCTCAGGGGTATGCAACACAGATTCTTGGAGAAGGGGTGGTTACAAGCAACCAACTTGCCAACGAACTCAACATAGTGGTCAGGTGACGACCTGGTGATGCTTTCGAGAAGATATTCGAAAAAACATGAACCACCGATATGCTATTAAGCTCGAGAACAATCTTGCTTTTCAGGGCAAGACGAGATGATCAAATAAGCAAGGGATTGGCATAGTCCCAACTCATTGATCGAAAGGTGCACCGGAAATAAGGACTAGGTAGCACGATCTATCTTAGAATGATGATTCAAGAACGAATACACTAAGAATGAAATTATTGTCCTTTAACTACCAAGCAACGGGGTTGCTAGCAGTATTGATTTCACACATCATGATTCACTTGTCGGCACTCCGGCTCAACAACACGGGGACTGAGGAATGAATAATGATGGCGAGAAGTATCACTTCACCAAGAATTCATAAGATGATATGTAATTCCTATGACTTTCTTGACATAAAGAGGGTAATACTTAGGGTAGAACAGAGCAGAAGCTGGATTGGCATTTTGATCTGCGGAATACAATTGCTTTGACCCAAACCTAGATATGGATGAGGTTCTGGAGTTTGTTTCTCTTAGTCATGCCGGATTAGAATGGTTTGACGGACCACAAGGGTAATAAGCATCGATTACGAATGCACACATACTCTTGACTATCAATTGATAGACGAGATCAGAAGACAACTAAAGAGGGACAACTCAAAAGAACATATGATTTTCTGAGTTGTGGATGCATAGATTAGCATGTCGAACGAGTTCAACATATTTCTTCCGGATAACCCATGCAGAAAGGTAGAACTAGCAGAGTCACAACTACGAATGGAGAACTCATCAAGAGCACTCTAGTTGTGATCTTTTTGGTTCAAAAGACCTTCTGCCATAAGAAGTTCTTGGTATTTGGAAGAAGGAAATACCACGGACCTCGAGGACTAATAAAAAGGTTACTAATATCCTAAAGGAACGAGCAAAGACTACCAACATGAGGTAAGTGGGGTGAATCTCGGGTTCAAGGATCCAGAAGTTGAATACCTACTACTAAGTGGCATCACGGGATGCTTTCGAGAATGATGGCCAGAGTCATCACACTGGGACATAGAACACGGCTAGATTACTTGATGATCCCCTAAGACACCTAGGGTCATAATAATAATTCCAACATATATGTTGAGGCAAAAAAAACCTCAACTCAACAATTAATGTGATTAACTTGGCCTAAAGGAACATCGAAACCAGAGGGAAAGGATTTTGCAAAAGCATCAAATTATTTAGAAACCTGGGATGACTCGGACATCATAACGGCTATAAATGCTCGAAAAGATTTAAGACATGCTACAAAAATGGTGGCATAACCACTTGATCATCGTAATATCAAGGTTCCGAGATTAACTATGAACACACGAAGGTAGTAGAAATTGAGCAGAGGCTTAAATCCAACAATCTTACAAGTCTACGGAGTAGTAACACGTGATCCTAATAGAAAGAAGAGAAAGCCTAGTTCCTTAACCCCGTAGGAAGGATAAGATGACTCAGATCAAAAGGGCATAAGGTATAAGGAGTAAAAAGGGCCTTACGTTCCATCCCACAATCAATTCCCCAACATATAACTAAAGCATTTCTAGACTCAACTTCGACCAGTTTGGCTTGGTAATCCTACAGGCAGTCAAGCTCTGATACCAAAGCTGTCAGGACCCCGATCCTAAGTCACACTGATATAGCATGTAACACATCATATCACTTTGCAGCCTCACGCACGGTATTCCCACGGGTGCCACCTTACCTGGCCCGGGACCGTTTGCGCCTTTTGGCTCACGTATATGATAGTGCCGCTAGCATCCATATGACAAAGAACCCGGGCTGACATGGCTAGTCGTGAACCCAAAGTGGCACTAACTTACGGGGACAGGCATACATGACCCAACAACGAACGTGTCGGTCATCAGCGAGTGAATCCAGGCTGTAGCACTAGGCTAGCAGGACTCCGGCGAATCGGGCTGTAGCGGGCTAACAGGACTCCGGAATTCATCGCGTGACATTTCCCCGAGGGGACAGACACAGGAACGAAGAAGGACACATGCTGGCCAGCCTAAGTGTTCCGGAGCAGTAGCAAGCTACCATGGCTCAGTGGAAACACTAAGAGACATTTCCCGGAAAGAGAGGCTACTAAGGATAAACAACTAGATAGTCAGATCCCACATATACCAAGCATTTCAATAACATACACACAATATGCTCGATATATGCAAATACAACATTGCATCACAACATGACTCTACAACTCAAGCATTTTATTCAATAGGCTCCGAGGAGCGAGATATTACAATCATGGGTCTCATGACCCAACATTCAGAGCAAACAAGTCAAGCACAAGCGGAAGCTTAACATGTCTGAGTACAGACATCTACAAAAGAAAAAGGCTGAGAAGCCTGACTGTCTATCAGATCCTGCCGAGGGCACAAGATCGTAGCTGAGGTAACAAGCTAAACATCGAAGTCCACGCGGTACTACTAGCGAGACTGAAGTCTCTCTGCAAAAACATAAATTAAGCAACGCGAGTACAAATGTACCCAGCAAGACTTACATCAGATCTAACTACATATGCATCATTATCAACAAGGGGATGGTGGGGTTTAACTGCAGCAAGCCAGCTTTGACTCGGTGGCTATCCTGAACTACGACTGCAAGTAACTCTTTTGAGGTGGCGCACACGAGTCCACATATTCACCATATCAATACACCACTATGGATCCGCTCCCGTCTCCCTACGAGAACGCCATCCATAGCACTCACGCTTATCTTGCGTATTTTAGAGTATCCACTTTCACTTGTCTATGAACTGTACAGGCAACCCAGAAGTCCTTTACCGCGGACATGGCTATTCGAATAGATCATATTAACCCTGCAGGGGTGTACTTCTTCACACACGCTCTCACCGCTTACCACCGTTTACACGACATGTACTCGACAACCTTCAAGCGGAAGCCCAGCGAGGGTGTCGGCCACGACCTGACTAACCACACAAGTCTCTTGTCCAGGTTTGTCGCCTATTCAGGTTCCATCCGCAAGGAGATCCGGCAGGGGTGTCGCTCACGGCCCCAAACGATGTGAGCAGGCTTCCCAAGCCCACCATCCGGGTGCCACTTGGTACACCGTGCCATTGTGCCTAGTCTGTCCCAAGCCCACCTGTACCGGGTGCCACTTGGTAGACTACTAACACTACCTACAAACACCAGAAACTAGTTGCAACTCCTGGACAGAGATCAAGTTGATTAATAAGTCAAGAGAGCTTGGAGCGCCCGGAGCCCAATGTGTGGTAGTAATTGTTCATGGATCACAAACACAGATCTCAGTTCCTGAGGACGGCTGCAATGAGACAACCCACCATGTACTCCTACATGGCCTCTCACCGCTACCTTTACCAAATCGTGTTCACACACTTAGCTCACACACAGTAGGACATGTTCACACACCTCCAATTCATCCCCGATGAATCATACCTGACTCAACTCTAAGCAGTAGCAGGCATGACGAACAAGCATGAATGAGTAGGCACATCAGGGCTCAAACAACTCCTACTCATGCTAGTGGGTTTCATCTATTTACTGTGGCAATGACAGGTCATGCAGAGGATAAGGGGTTCAGCTACCGCAGCAAGTAACAAATATGTCGTTGTTGTCCTAATGCAGTAAAAGAGAGCAGGAGCGAGAGAGTGGGATTTTATCGGAATGAACAAGGGGGTTTTGCTTGCCTGGCACTCCTGAAGATAGTATAGTTCTTCATCGGTGTCATCAAACTCATCGTCGGAACCACGTCTATCGAGAGGGGACAAACACCGGCAAACAAGGAAGAACACAATCAATGCAATGCAGCAATATGATGCATGAATGTGACATGGCAATATGCTGTTGATTGAGCTATTGCAACTAACAACAAGTTAAATGGAGTTGGTTTGAACACTAGGTTCAAATTCAAACTCCATATGTGATTTCTTAAATGCCATTTATATGATTTGTGCTAAACAGTATTCATAAGTTGTTCTAACATGCATGAAAATGGTACAGATGGATAGATTGGATTTTTCTGATCATTTTTCATATATAATTTATTTCATTCTGAGTTACGGTTGATTTTATATGATTTTTAGAAGTTTATAACATTTTCTGAAATAAATAAACCATTTAAGATTTATTTAAATTCCAGAAGAGCTACTGCGTCAGCATGACATCACTCTGATGTCAGCGGTCAACAGGGCCAGTCCAGGTCAAACTTGGCTAGTGGGGTCCACTGGTCAGTGACCCAGGGCTAGTTAGGTGGCCGACAGGTGGGCCCGGTCAACGCTGACTAAGTCAAAGTCAAGCTGACAGGTCGGCTCACATGCTTAGCACTAATCTAAACAGAGAATTAGGCTAGCCTAAATGGGCGCTGGGGCGCACTGTCAGTGTCTCAGGGTGGTTTAGTGATGCGGTGATTAGCGCTAATGATGGAGCCACGTCATCATCGCCGGATTAAGCGCCGGCGACCATATCTCGCGGCAGAGGCTCGTCGGAGTTGCTCGGGCTCGCGTTACAAGCGGCCGTTTGCGATGCGGCTTGGCCCTACAGTGAGCTGGTGTTTGCGCGCATCTGGTGGAGCAAAGGGGGAAAGCTAGGGTGGCCTGAGCTCGCCGGAAACGAGCTCGGGGTGGCGGCCGGAGCACGGCCAGGTGCGCGCGGGGTGCTGCGGTGCAGGACAGGAGCTACGGGCGGCGGTATTCGCCTTCTGGGAGGCTTATGAGCTCGGTGGTATACGCGGGCGGGAGCTACGGAGGCTAGAGCGACGACGGCGACATGGCCGGCGGCGGTGAGGTCTCGGCCTCAGCTGCTGACTTAGTACGACGCGCGAACAACAAAACGAAGATGGGGAAACGACGGTGGTGCTCACAGAGGATCCGGCAGAGGCGTCAGCGAGCTCGGGGAAGGTCCAATGCAGGCAGAACGACGACGGCGATCTCCGGTGCTGGAGGTTGAAGACGACGGCGTGGAGGCACTCGGGGCGTTCGGCGTGGCACAGCTCGACAAGGAGGAAGAGGGGTACTAGGCGGAGCTCTTGGGCATCTCAGGGCGTCGCCGGGATGGCGGTGTCCGCGGTGGTGGCGAGCGGCGGCGACGGATGCGTTCGGGCGGAAAGAACAGAGGAGGGGGAGAGCGTTCGGGGGAGAGAGAGAGGGAGAAGCAGAGGGGGTCGAGGGGGGTCCAGAGCGGCGCAGAGGAGGGGCTTCGAGGCGCTTGGTGAGGCAGGTGAGCAGGGAGGAGGCGTGGCGCTTCGCGCGTGCGTGCGCTGTCTCCCTCCTCTGCCTACTGGCAGAGGTAGGTGATGACTGGCACGGGCCAGGTGGTGGGCTGGGCCGGCTACAGGGGTTTGGCTAGGTAAGTGGGCTGCCAGGTAAACTCTCTCTCTCTTTATTTCCGTTTTTCTATTTTCTGTAATTATGTTTGGCTTTATTAAAAATGCCAGGGAAATTCCAAAAATCATGAAACTGCTCAATGTCACTGTTTGGAATATTTCCAACAGCAAACATTTCAGTTTGTGATTATTTGAGCATTTAAAATATTAATTAGCAATTAAATGCCCAAATGCAAATATCATATGATTTAATTCAAAAATCTAGAATGGCCTAGAAATATATTCATCATTTTTGGCAGAGGTTTTCACCTTTGTCAGAAATCATGAACATTTTCAAGGGGCATCTTGGGTTCTTTGAAAAAGATTTTGGATTGAACCTAGTTGAGTTCCATTTGGTGCTAGGGTTTGAACATCCCCATTTCAGGTTTAATTGAAATTTAAACATGATGCACACATGAGGGGCTAGGCTAGGGCAAACCAGATCTAGGGATGTGACACATTGGCTTAAAAGCCTTCCCGAAAACACCATGGGAAGTTGGGAAGCACTCGAGGATGCTTTTCGGGCAAATTTTCAAGGGACCTATGTCCGACCTCCGGATGCAGATGATCTGAGTCATATAACTCAGCAGCCCGGAGAGTCAGCCCGGAAACTCTGGAACATATTCCTTACTAAAAAGAATCAGATAGTCGACTGTCCGGACGCCGAGGCCCTAGCAGCTTTCAAACATAGCGTCTGAGACGAATGGCTCGCCAGACACCTCGGCCAAGAAAAGCCAAGAACAATGGCCGCATTAACAAGCCTCATGACCCGCTTTTGTGCAGGAGAGGATAGCTGGTTGGCAAGAAGCAGCACCAGCGACCCGAATACATCCGAACCCAGAGATGGGAACGGGAAACCGCGCCGTAACTAAGAACCTCGCAGGATCAAGGACAACAGCCCGATGAGCACGGCAGTCAACGCCGGATTCAAAATCTCTCGGCAAAATCAGAAAAAGCCGCCCCCCAAAGATGACAGGGACGAGCTATCCAACCTCAACAAAATCTTGGACAAAATATGTCAAATCCACAGTACTCCTGGGAGACCTGCAAACCATACCCACAGAGATTGTTGGGTCTTCAAGCAGTCCTGCAAACTCAACACCGAACACAAGGGGCTCGACACACCAAACGAGGATGACGACGCATCCCACAAGCAGAACACCGGAGAACAAAAGAAGTTCCCACAAGAAGTCAAGACAGTAAATTCACTCCAGATGACAAAAGGGAAAAACAGAACGACGCTTACAAAAACACGCGCTGTACGGCCAGCCCCAGAGGAGCACCGCCACTGGTTATTACAACCAATCACCTTTGATCATCACGATTACTCCAAAGGAGCCCGGAACGCAGGCTAGACTGCCTTGGTCGTGAATCCGATTATTAACGGACTCCAATTTACAAAAGTCCTTATGGACGGCGGCAGTGACTTAAACCTATTATACCAGGACACAATCCGCAAACTAGGGGTAAACCCAGCTATAATCCGCCATGGCAACACTTCCTTTCAAGGAGTCACGCCGGGTCCAGATACCCAAAGTATGGGTTCCCTTTCATTACAAGTCACGTTCGGCTTACCCGACAACTTCCGAGGCGAAAAGCTAACATTCCACATCGCCCCATTCGTAAGTCGCTATCAAGCGCTACTGGGACGTGAAGCTTTCGCCCGCTTTAACGCAATACCGCATTATACATCCCTTACACTTAAAATGCCCGGCCCACGAGGCATCATTTCATTACAGGGGAATATAAATTAACCCCCAAAGTACGGGCAAAGCTGCGGCCGCCTGGACAGCCGCCCACTAATCCAGCCCTACTATCCGGGACACGGCTCGACGAGTCCGGCGTAAACGTACATATGCTTAATAGCCGCATAACCCCGTACAAGGGGCTCCGCGTGTTCACGCCCGGAGACAATACGGCTCAATTCTTGCTCCAACTATATTTTGTTTATTTTAATATAGATTTCTCGCACACTTATTTTTTACTAAGTTCCTCTCTTTCGCAGACGAACATCATGCTACGCCCGTCCAAGATACGGCACAACGGAGACACAGGCGCAGACGTGCAGCAGGGACCCGTTTCAAGGATTCTTTTCAGATTAAGACCCTGCGTAAACCATTTTTACTGTCTCTTGTTGACAACATCCCCCGGTTTTTGCTATAACCGAGGAGGAGGCTGGCGTCTTGGCATGTGGCCACGCCAGAATTTTTGCGCGTACCTGGACACCAGGGGCTTTTTTACCAAGGGCTCTATTTCGGCCCGTCTTCATAAAGACCGAATACCTTAGGGAGTGTTCGGTGTCGCGAGTTTGGCCCTATATGCATCAGCTCCGAATCAGGTCTTTGGTCAAATGTTGGGTTTTCCCGGCTCCTGTGTTTTGCTGCCTTACGTTCCGTTATATCGGCTAACGCGGCACCAGGAGAACTACTACGATTGTGCCCCGATTCGGCCAGGCGAGCACCTCAATAGAGAAAGCCGAAAACTGACTGTCATGATATAGCGAGAGACTGGTCAACCACTTGATGACTTTCGGAATCTTTAGGATTCCTCCGCATTAACGAAGGGCCGCTTCCCGGTCAGGCACACTCGTGCCCCGAATTCGGGTGAGCGCGGTGCCCCTAGGGGCTGTTCAGTAGCCCCACTGTCAAACTCCTATGGCTAAGTGAAAGTGATAAAGCATTATAGCCCGGTTGCCTAGTTCGCCGCGCCACCACCTCCTTTATAGGACCAAGAGGTTGGATTAAGTGTGAAAAGGCGCCTTTTTGCGAACACCCCCGCATTCTATGCGTGGGGGCTGAAGCCAACGACTGACATCTTTTAGGTTATATACACATATATACATTAAACGGCCGCACAGGAGGCATCATAATTCTTGCAAGCACAAGTATAAAAAGCCCTTATATTCCATCGAAATATTCATTTTACAATAGTACATGCTATTCGAACACAACATCCTTTGAGCACTACGACTCTATTAAACGAGCGCCATGAAGAACTTCCTCAAAGTAGTGCTTGGCAGGTACTCGGCTTTCGTCCGAATCCCGGGATGTAACAACACTGGCCTTCATATCCTCCAGTATGTTTTGACACGGGCAAGAGCCATCTGTGCACCCTCTATGCACGCCAACCTCTTCATTGCATCAGCATGCGGCACCGAACCAAGGAACTGTTGCACCAAGCCAAAATAACTCTTCGGCTCCGGCTTCTCCCGCCACAGACGACTCGCAACATACCTCATGGCGAGTCCGGATAACCTGTTCAGCTCCGCCCAGGCGGCCAAATGGTCGGATACCGAAAGTGGGCGTTCTGGATTGTGGAACTGCGACCAAAAAAGCTCTTCCAATCCATGGTCACCTCGGCCGCGGAAGTGTTCGGTCGCGTCCGTCGCACTAGCTGCCAAATCTAGATAAGTGTTTTCCGCACTCCAATGCCGGTCTAATGGAGCATACTTGGGGTCTCCGAACTTCATCCGCAGCATATAGGGCTTTCCAGACGTGATATCTCCGGCCTGACGCAGCTCCTCCTTCATAGCTCTCATTGCAGAGCGAGTATCCTTGGCTTCGGCAGTGATCTTTTCAAGGTCCTTCTGAGCCGCCCTATCTTCTTGTTCACGAAATTTACAGCGGTCGGTAGCATCCTTCAGTTTTATGGCCATCTTGGCTATTACCTTCTTGCTCTGGCAGTGAGCAGCCTGTTCGGCTTTTAGCTCTTCAGCCGCTTTAACGGCAGCCGCATCACTTCTCCTTGCTTGCTCCTTGGCTCGGGCAAGTTCCACCCGAAGGTTCTCCACGGCAGCAGCACCATCTACATTAAGCACATATATATAAGGCCCGAGCATCGAGCTCCTATTACCAGGTGTCTTTGGAACATACCTTGTGCCTCATCTAGCCGCTTATTTACAAGCACGATGTCGGCATCTGCTACGTCAAGTTGCCGCTTTATCTCGGCAGATTCATCAGTCCGGCTAGCCACCGAACGCCTCGCCACCTTCATGGAAAAGGCGACATATTATACCTGGGGTTATGATCCTCTGTGCGCCGTCACTCTTGATGACACACAAAGTCTCAGGGGCTACTATTTATACAAGGCGCATTTAATATGCGGCTTGACCAAAAGGTACAACTTTTTGCGTACCTC
The DNA here is from genome assembly GCF_002162155.2 of Triticum dicoccoides. Lineage (NCBI taxonomy): Eukaryota > Viridiplantae > Streptophyta > Magnoliopsida > Poales > Poaceae > Triticum > Triticum dicoccoides. The sequence goes on from NC_041387.1 coordinate 252,016,647, forward strand.
CAAGCCTGTTAGTACACTCCTGGCAGCCTCGTACAATCCGCTTTCCGCGGATGAAATCCTTCCAATCACCGTATTCATCAACATACAATGTTCTTCTGAGATGGGCGCCCTCCCAAGTAGTTTCTTCAGCCCCTCCGACTGCACACCAGAGGGTGCCGGACTAGCCTGACGACCTTTTCCAGGGTCCGGACTTGGGAAAACCCTCCGAGACGACAGCTCGGGGTCGCCTGCCTCGTGAGATGGTGCATCAAGGGGAGGCGTTTCGCTCTCTATCATCTCCAGACGAAGATCCCCTGAAGATGAGCTCTGCTGAGAAGGGCCGATATCCGAACTGCAAGGTAATGTTTCGGTTATCTTCCTCAGAAATAAAACAGGAGTGTCATTCATTATGGAACCCCTCCCTTCACTTACGTCTCGGGGGAGAGCGGGTCCCCTTTAGGGGGCTATTCGGCCGGGGCGTGCTCCGGTGCCGAACCCTCTGGCGAAGATTTCTTCCCCCATTTTGAGGCCATCACCTCCGGGTCTTCAGAGGTAGTCCTTTTCTTTCCCTGGTTGGGGGAATTTTCGATTCTTCCCTTCCTAACAGCCTCCTTCGCGGAGGCGGTAGCTCCTTGGTTCCCCCCTTCGCCTTCCTCCAAAAGCGCGACCTCTAGCATACTTGTTAGCATGGGATTCAGCGCGGTCTCGGGCAGGGGGGCTGGACACCTGATAAGCTTTGCCTTCACTATCCGCTCCTATTCAAAGGACAACTCTGTTAAGGGTGATTTTGTGAAAATACGGATGGTGTGTCCAAATACGGGGCTACTTACCTTAGCATCCGGGTGATTGCAGCTCAGACCTGCGTCCTCGGACAAATCCGGACACCTTGCTTGTGATCCGAAGAACAATTTGTACATCTCCACGGGTGTCGCACCCATGAAATGTTGTTGGACTCGCGGTCCCTCCAGATTAAATTCCCACAGGAGGAGAGGTCGACGTTTGCAGGGCAGTGTGCGGCGAATCAGCATAACTTGCACCACTACGATCAAATTGATATCTCTTTCTAGAAGATCTCGAATGCGGTCCTACAGCAAGGGCACGTCTTTGGGTGGCCCCTAGATAAGTCCTTCATTAACCCATGACGCTAGCCGTGGTGGGGGACCCGAGCGAAAAGCAGGTGGCGCCACCCATGTGGTGCCCCTAGGGGCTGTGATGTAAAACCAGTCCCGTTGCCATAAGCCGAACTCCTCTTGAAAAGAGCCCTCGGGCCATGGAGCGTCAGCCATCTTGCTTATTATAGCTCCTCCGCACTCAGCGTGCTACCCCTCGATCATCTTCGGTTCCAGCTTGAAGGTTCTTAGCCACAATCCGAAGTGAGGAGTGATATGGAGGAAGGCCTCACACACGACAATGAATGATGAGATTTGGAGGATGGACTCCGGAGCTAAGTCATGGAACTCCAGCCCGTAATAAAGCATCAGCCCCCTCACGAAGGGATCAATCGGGAAGCCTAGCCCCTGAAGGAAGTGAGATGCAAACACCACGCTCTCACCGGGCTGGGGAGTGGGAATGGCCTGCCGTTGAGCAGACAGCCTATGCGAGATTTCGCCGGTTAGATACCTGGCATCTCTCGGCTTTCGCACATCTTCTTCCGTAACAGAGGAAGGCATCCACCGGCCTTGAAGGTCGGAGCCGGACATCGTCGAAGGTCCGAAGCGCCTAAAACTAGAGCTTCGGGTGTTGGAACTTGAAGCAAGGGGCGGATTCGATTGGATTGAGAAGAAGGGAGTCGAGCCTCGGTCTCTTTATAAAGGAGTTGAATACCAAGAGCCCTCCCCGTAACCGTTATAGACTCACTTTCAATTAGGGAGTCATACCAAAGGCACAGTTGGGTTACCCACGCCCGTATTGATGAGAATCCCGGAATAAGGGGACACGATCTCTGCTTTGACAAGACGTGCCAAGGAAACCGCCTCGCTAAACGCACTGAGGTGGAACAGTAAAACGATTCGAATAAAGGCTTGGCCGTGATGTGACGTCACGCTGCAGAATACGTCAGCAGATTAGATTTGTGCAAATATTATTCTCTCTACGGTGGCATGTGGAACTTGTTTTGCAGAACCGGACACTATCCTTGTGCTCAACATCTTCTATGAAGTATTCGGAGGATGAACCCGTCTTGCAATGCCGAAGACAATTTGCACGCCGGACTCGTCGTCATTGAAGCCTGGTTCAGGGGCTATTGAGGGAGTCCTGGATTTGGGGGTGTCCGGATGGCCGGACTATGACCTTTGGCCGGACTCCCGGACTATGAAGATACAAGATTGAAGACTCTGTCCCGTGTCCGGATGGAACTTTCCTTGGCGTGGAAGGCAAGCTTGGCGATACGATATGAAGATCTCCTCCTATTGTAACCGACTCTGTGTAACCCTAGCCCTCTCTGGTGTCTATATAAACCGGAGAGCTTTAGTCCGTAGGACGAAGAACAATCATACCATATGCTAGCTTCTAGGGTTTAGCCTCTCTGATCTCGTGGTAGATCCACTCTTGTACTACCCATATCATCAATACTAATCAAGCAGGAGTAGGGTTTTACCTCCATCGAGAGGGCCCGAACCTGGGTAAAAACATCGTGTCCCTTGTCTCCTATTACCATCCGCCTAGATGCATAGTTCAGGACCCCCTACCCGAGATCCGCTGGTTTTGACACCGACACCCTCTATCTGTGCCACTAGTGCGGTGCTAACTACCTGATTCGTTGCAGCTAGGTACAGCAGCAACGGTTCTTGTGGTTTGGGCGCAAACAACACTGAGGTAGAGGAGAGGTACTTCTTCAAATCCTGCAGCACTGCCTCGGCCTCCGGGTTCCACTCCATTGGGAATGTCTTCTTCAAGATCTTGAAAAAGGGAAGGGCACGCTCCGCGGACTTGGAGATGAATCTGCTCATGGCGGTAACGCAGCCAGTGAGCCGACGCATGTCTTTGATCCATTTAGGTGCCTCAATCTACTCGATGGCCTTGATCTTGTCTGGGTTTGACTCAATCCCGCGCTGTGACACAAAGAACCCGAGAAGCTTTCCCGACGGGACACCGAACACAGACTTCTTAGGGTTCAATTTGAGGTTGATCTTGCGCAGGTTCGCAAATGTTTCCTCTAGATCTTGCACAAGTGTTGCTTTGTCCTTGGTTTGACCACTATGTCATCCATATAAGCCTCCATATTTCTATGTAGTTGGGGCTCAAAACCAATTTGGACTGCTCTTGCAAAGGTTGAGCCAGCACTCTTCAACCTGAAAGGCATCCATAAAAAGCAATACATACCACATGGGGTGATGAACGTTGTCTTCTCCTCGTCTTCTTTTGTCATGAAGATCTGGTGGTACCCTGAGTAGGCATCGAGGAATGATAACAGGTCACAACCAGCTGTGGAGTCAACAATTTGGTCGATGCACGGTAACGGGAAGGGATCCTTTGGACAAGCCTTATTAATGTCTGTGTAATCAATACATAGTCTCCACTTCCCGTTTGCCTTGCGCACCACCACCGGGTTGGCCAACCACGTCGGGTGGAGCACCCCCCCTTACCAAGCCTGCCACCTCTAGTTTTCTGATTTCCTCCGTGATGAACTCCTGCCTCTCCAGAGTTTGCTTCCTGACTTTCTGCTTGACGGGCCATGCATGAGGACAGATAGCAAGATGGTGCTCAATCACTTCCCAGGGAACGTCGGGGATGTTAGAGGCTTGCCATGCAAACACATCGACATTCGCCCGCAAGAAAGTGACGAGCTCGCTTTCCTATTTGCTGTCCAGGGTGGAGCTTATAGTAAAAGCTCCCCCTATGCCGTCCTCCTTGACGGGCACCTTCTTGGTCTCTGGTGGTGCACCTCTGGACTTCTTGCTCTTGCCGGTGGAGCTCTCTGGCACGTCCTCACGGGGAGCACAACACCCCAAAGAGGTGCGCTTGCCGGAGTGGGTGCGAGGGGTCTCGCCGGTCTTTTTCCCTCCCGGGACTCCGTCGGCAGGAGCACGTGCCTTGGCGGCAGCTGCTGCAACTGCTTCCCGGTAGAGTTGGTATGTGCAAATCAACATGTGTTTCTTATCGGAGGGGAAGGTTATGATGTTCATCAGCTCGGGCATCTTCAGTGTCTTGTAGGCGTAATATGAAGCCGCCATGAACTTGGCTAGTGCCGGGTGGCCGAGGATCCCGTTGTAGGGCAAGGGGATCTCGGGTACATCAAAGACAATAATCTCCGTCCTATAGTTCAGCTCGCCTCCGAACGTTAAGGGTAGCGTGACCTTTCCCTTCGGCTGGCTCCTCCCCGGGTTGACCCCTTGGAACGTACCCGTCTCCTCGAGGTCTCCATCAGGGATCTGTAGCCTCTTGATCACAACAGGCGAGATCAAGTTTAGACCGGCCCCGCCATTAACCAGCATCTTTGTCACCTTGAGGTTGCGGATTGTTGGTGAAACCAACAACGGCAAGCACCCGACCGCAGTAGTGCGGTCAGGATGGTCCTCGGTGTCGAAGATGATAAGCGTGCTGGACCACTTCAGCGGCTTCCGTGCGTCAAACGATGGCTCCACCGCTGTGATCTCACGCGCCCGCCCACTGCTTGAGCTGGCGGTGGGACGTATGCAGCGAGGTGCCACCATCAACGCACATGGCTTATGTGGCTTTCTGAAACTCGTGGTCGCCGATCTCACCGTCCTCGTCGTGATCATCGTCTTCCTGCTTCTTGTCGCGGCCCCGGGCGGGCCTCTCCTGCTGATTATCTTTGCCGCAGCGGCCTCCTTGGCTGCCATGCTTCTTGTCGGATCCCTCGGCACCCTCTTGGCCCTTCTCCTTGTCCCGCCTATCATACTCGGCTTTCTGCTTCTCAGCGAGCAGCTCCACTTGCCGGCAGTTCTGGAGGTACTGGCCCTTGGTGCGGTGGATCTTGCAATACTGCTTGTCGGATCCCCCTGGCTTATCGGCAACTGTTAAGGCCCGGCAAGCGACACACCCGACAACCTCCTTGCCAGGGTCACTTGCCTAAGGTTTCTTGGTGGCGACGGTATCGTCGGACCCCTCGATGGCAAGCACGGTCTTGCCCTTGAGCTTCCTCTTACGGCGCCGGACCTTCTTCGCTGGGGTGGCGGTATCATTCGTGGAGTCGGTTTCCGTGTCGGCGTCTTCGCCGGGGTACTTCCTTCCATCTTCAACACGAGCGCACCAATCGGCTAGAACATAAAGCTCGTCCACATCCTTGACCTTGTTCATCGCCAGTTCCTCACGCATCTTGCGATTGTGCACATTCTGATGGAATGCACTGATCAAGACGGCGGGATGAACGTCAGGGATGTTTTCTGCACTCGGCTGAACCTTTGGATGTACTTACGCAAGTTTTCTCCTTCTTTCTGGGGGATGATGTGCAAGTCGCTCGCCTGGCCATGAGTTTGGTGGCCTCCAGTAAAGGCGCCAACAAACTCATGACAAAGATCCGCCCAAGAAGAAATGGAGTCCACCGGCAAGTGCATCAACCAAGACATAACATTGGGCTTGAGTGCCAATAGGAAGTAATTAGCAAGCAACGTATCGTCGCGGGCCCCAGCAGATTGCATCGCGATGGTGTAGATGCTGAGGAACTCCGACGGGTGAGTCTTGCATTGTACTTCTCGCCAACGTCAGGCTTGAACGTGCGGTGGGAGGGCCACTGGAACTTCCGCAGCTCACGGGTGAAGGCCGGACAACCCACCTCATAGGGTAGGCCACCATAGCCTCCCGGTGTTGGGTGGTTCGTAGTGGGCCCTGCCCGCCTGTCCGACTGGTGGCGCGCGTCACGCCGGTGCTCGATGGTGGTTTGAACGACTTCATGAGCTCGCTCCCGAAGAACTTGGCGTTGGTCGCGGTGGGTTCGCGGGTCGGACGATGCTATGGAGATATCATCACGAGTGTCGTCGCGACAGACCGACACCCGCAGTGGCCGATATGGAGGAGGGGAGTGTACCGTGGCCGTATCGCCTCCGGGCCGACCTCCGCTGGCGTGCGGTGGCTCGATGGAGCGATGGTCTACGGGTCCCGCCGGTCGCAACTCATCGTTGTTAGTGATGCTGACGAGGCTCCGGACGGTGGCCCTCCATTCATCAAGCTTCTCCGCAGCGGGAGGAAAGTCGAGGAGCAGCTGCGCGCGTGCTAGGGCTTCTGCTGGCGTGGGCGGTGGCGAAAGCTGTGTGGACCGCGATGCGCTTCGACTTCTAACCGTGTTAGAGGGAGCCCCATCACGGACCCGCAGCCGTCCGCCACCTCCGCCAGCACCTCGGTGTGCATGCTGGCCCTCCTCATCATGTGAATGGCGCATGGGACTCTTCCCAGAGCGGCACCCAAGGTCACCAGTAGGGCGGCGCTGCACATCGCGCATGACCTGAGAAGAGCGCGCCATGGGCGCTGGTGTTGGCGTCTTGGAGGTCGCCGCGCCGCCGTCTAGCGGCACAGCGACGCCCCTGGAGGGCCCCGCGCCGCCTGCGGGGGGGCCGACTCTGTCTCTGGGGCGCGTGGCTCGTCACCTGGCGTACAAACGACGCCGCTCACCAGGCCTAGACTGCCAGGGTGATGTGGATGTTCACGGGCCGCGCCACGGGTTCTCTCCGCGACTGGCCCACTACTGGTCCGCACCGGTATTGGCAGTCCGGTCCTGGACAAACTGATCACCGTGGTCTACTTCTTCTTAGGAGCCATGGCGATGAAGAACTGCTAGGCCAACTACTAGACCAGATTCTCACAATTGCGCCCCCTACCTGGCGCGCCAAAGATGTCGGTGGGAAACGACACCTATGGGATCACGAGGATCCCTTCTGCGGTTGCGGGGCGCGTGGTTGTGAGAAGAGCAGGATTAGCAGTCAGCACAAGGATTGTTTACCCAGGTTCGGGCCGCGAGGATGCGTAAAACCCTAGTCCTGCTTTGGTGGATGTATTGAGTGTTCTTGAGCTCCTGAACTAGCTACGGTGGTTGCGTGGTTCAAAAGAGTCGAATCCCTCTCGAGGATGCCATGGGCCTCCTTTTATAGTCGAAAGGTGCTGCCACAGTGGCACACAGGAGGTGGAAAGGCCTACAGTGCTATGAGCTTATCGCTCATATTACAGGACAAGACACATTTAATGTGTAGCTTAGGTGTCCTCTTGCTTTATCGGGGACGGTAGCAAGGCTCGTTCCGTCCATCGCTGCTCCCCCTCACTTGGACACGCGCCCTGGACAGCGATGCATGCAGCGCCATGTAGGCAGGCAAGCAGCTGAGGTGGCGCGGTGGTGGAGCCTCCATGAAGATCTGCATGCTGCCACACAGGTGTGTGCTGAGTTGTCCTGGAAGCTGCATGTTGCCATGCAGGTGCCTGCCCAGCTGGTTGGGCTGGCAGCTGCATGTGAACGGTGGTGGAAACTTGGTTGGCGCGGGCCTGGTAGTGGCCCCGCTGATGCCCTTGGCAAGGGCCTTGCCGGGTGGCAAGGGTCTTGCCGTGGCGCGCTGTCGTCCCTTGCAAGGATCTTGCCGGGGGTCTTGCGGGTTTCCACGGCAAGAATCTTGTCGAGGATTGTTGCCTTCCAATCCTCATCTGATCTTGAATATTCTTTGTCTTCACAAAGATCTGCATGCCACCATGGAGGTGTCCCCCGAGCCCTGGCCCAACTTAGTTGAAGGTGTTGGAGACCGTGGGTTCGAGGGTGGCTCACTTAGCTGGTGTGGGCGAGCCGCCCCGGCAAGGAGCTTGCCGGGGCTGCTGAGGCTGCCCCGGCAAGGGTCTTGCCAGGGAAACCTGCTTCGTCCATCTGCTCTCTGTGGTCTCGGTCTATGGCGTTTGCGCTGATCATCTTGTGGCTTCGACTCCTCCCTTTTGCCCTGCTAAGTGTGGCTTCGGCCTGTGGCTCTGACTACCCGTGCACAAGTAAAGGGGTTCAAAGGAGTGCCCCTACTTTAGTACACGGACACTTGGGTCGCTTCTCCTTGGACTTGGTGGTGCTCCTGAGCTGCCTGGACGGGTTCCTCTTCGTACCTAATGAGCCATAGAGTATTTCGGTGAGGTAGCAACCAGGTTCCACTTGTATTCAGATGCATGTCAACTAGGAAGGAGTTCACCTCGGTTTACATTGGACGTGCTCTAGCTCTTGTCATGGGTCCATGTGGTGCTTGATGTGTTGGTGTAGAGTCCATGGGGATGGTGGAAGGATGCTCCGCATGACACCAGGTATAGGAGCAATGGTTGTGGTGGCATTGGCACAACTAGTACTGGTGGAGAGGATAGGTACTTCTTCAAGTCTGGAGGGTAGCCCCCGCTTCAGGGGTCCATTGTATCATACCTTCCTTTTTCAAGATTTTGAAAAATGGCAAGGCACGCTCAACTGACTTGGAGATGAACCTTCTTAGAGCTACTAAACAACCAGTGAGATGCATCACGTCCTTGACGCGCTTTGGTGCCTCCAACTGCTCAATTGTCTTGATCTTGTCGGGGTTGGATTCGAGTCCACGCTGAGACACAAAGAACCCGAGAAACTTGCCGGACGAGATGCCAAACACACACTTCTCATGGTTGAGCTTCAAGTTGATCTTGCAAAAAAAATTCAAATGTCTCTTCTAGATCCTGTATTCGGGAATCCTTGTGCCTGGTTTTGACCACTATATCATCTATGCAGGCTTCCACATTTCCGTGTAGTTGGGAACCAAAGCCAATTTGCACAGCCCTTGCAAATGTTGCTCCGGAACTCTTTAATATGACACACATGCATACAAAGCAGTACGTACCACATGGAGTAATGAATGTTTTATTCTCCTCATCTTCCTTGGGCATGAAGATCTGATGATAACCAAAGTAGGCATCAAGAAAAGAGAGCAGGTTGCAGCCGGCGGTGGAGTCCACAATATCGTCAATCTGTGGCAAAGGGAAGGGGTCCTTCGGGCATGCTTTGTTTATGTCAGTGAAGTCAATACAAAGCCTCCACTTCCCATTTTCCTTGCAAACGACCACTGGGTTCGCCAACCAAGTTTGGTGTAGCACTCCTCTGACCAAGCCTGTTGCCTCTAGTTTTTGGATTTCTTGGGCAATGAACTCTTGCCATTCGAAAGCCTACATCCTAACCTTCTGCTTGACGAGTCTCGCATGAGGACAGACATCGCTCAATCACCTCCCTGGTAATGCTGGGGATATCATATGGTTGCCATGCAAACACATCTATATTCCCCCACAGGAAGGCAACGAGTGTGATTTCCTATTTGCCATCAAGGGTGGCACTCATGGTAAAAGTACTGCCAGTGCCATCCTCCCTTGCAGAGACTTGCTTTGTCGTAGGTGGTGAGACCCTGGTCTTATTGGTCTTGCCGGTAAAGCTCTTTGGTATGTCCTCAACGGGTTCGCTACACTCCAAAGAGTTGCACTTTCTGCAGTCCTTGTCAAAGGTCTTGCTGGTATTCTTCTTCTTTCCTCCCCTGGGAGCTTTACCTCCAGGAGCAGGTGCCTTGAAAGTAGATGCTGCCACCGCCTCCCAATAGAGCTTATCAGCATAGATAATTGTGTCCTTCTTGTCAGAGTGGATGGTGATGATGGTCATCAGGCCCGGCATCTTTAAAGTGTTATTGGCGTAATGGGACACAACCATAAACTTTGCTAGGGCCGGATGACCAAGAATGCCATTGTATAGTAACGACATCTTGACGACATAAAAAACGACCTTCTCGGTCATGTAGTTCAGTTCTATCCCAAAGTGACCAGAAAGGTAACCTTGCCAGTGGGCTGGCTCCTCCCTGGATTGATCCCTTGAAATTTCCAGTTTCTTGGAGATCTCCATCAGGGATTTGCAGCCTCCTGATCACATCAGGTAAAATCAGGTTCAAGTTGGCCCCACCATGAACCAGTATTTTTGTCTCCTTGAGGTTGCAAATTGTTGGTGAGACCAACAAAGGCAAACACCCGACCGTAGTGGTGGGGCAAGGGTGGTCCTCGGTGTCAAAAACAATGGCCTTGTCAGACCACTTGAGGGGCTTCTGCACCTCTACAACTGGTTTGGCCAGATTGATCTCACGTTCCCACTACTTGAGCTGGCCGTGAGAGGATTACAAATACGTATGGCCTCCGCAGCCTTTTGGAACTCTCCTTCACTAGATTCCTCGTCTACATCATCACCATCATCTTCACGCTCTTTCTTCTCACGTCCACGAGTAGGCTTCTCCTTCTGTTGTTGACCCTTGGCACAGTGTCCACTACGGCCACCGCGGTTCTTGTTACCGGACCCACCAACGCCGTCTTGGCCTTCTCTTTGTCACACTTGTCATACTCTTGCTTTTGCTTTTCGGCAAGCTGCTCTAGTTGTTGGCAATCATTGAGGTCGTGGCCCTTGGTGCGGTGTATCTCAGTACGGCCTCTTGGTTTTCCGGAACCATCCGGCGTCTTGCCTGTCACAGCCTCCCGAAATCAGTGCATCTGGCAAGCTCGTTGTCGGGGCTGTCAGTCTTGGGCTTCTTGGCAACATCTGAGTTGCCGAAGCTCTCAACTGCCATCACGGCCTTGCCCTTGTGCTTGAGATTGTGCTTCCGACATGTCTTCTTTGGGGTGGACCCGTCGTCATCCTTAGAATCAAGCTTGACTCTAGTGTCCTCCCCGGTAAGTTTCCTCCCATCCTCAGCATGTGCACACTGATCCGCCAAGGTGTACACCTCATTGACGATGCTCACCTGCTCCATGTTGAGCTCAGCGCACATCCTGCGATTGCGGACGTTCGTGTGGAACGACGCAATCATAGGAGCAGGGTGCACGTCGGGGATGTTGTGTTGCACACGGCTAAACCTATGGAGGTACTTGCAAAGGTACTCACCATCCTTCTAGGGGATTAAGTGGAGGTCGATGGGCTTTCCCTGAGGCTCGTGGCCCCCGATATAAGTCCCAACAAACACATGACACAGATCCGACTAGTAAGAGAGGGAGTTCTCTGGCAACTTCATCAGCCAAGATCTCACGTTGGACTTGAGAACCAACAAAAAGTAGTTGGTAAGAGTTTTTCGTCTCTGCCACCAGCATCTTGCACTGTGATGGTGTAGATTCCAAGAAACTCAGCGGAATTGAGCTTGCCGTGGTACTTCTCTTGCAAGTCAGGCTTGAAATTTCTGGAGTGGGGCCACTAAACTTGTCGCAGCTCACGGGTAAACGCTGGGCATCGCACATCATAGGGCAGGCACCCAGGGAACACTAGTGCAGGCTCCTTCACCATCGGCCCTTCTCATGCGGCTAATTGATGGTGCGCTTCCCGGTGTCGCTCGATGGTGGTTTGAGCATATTCAGCACGCCGATCATTGATGATCTGGCGTTGGTGTAGGTAGCAATTTTGACGGCCTTGCGGATCGGATGACACGATGGACATGCTGTCATGGGCCTCGACCCGCTAGCTCTAGCATACTTGCCGGGGCGGGGACTGCACCATGGATGCAACACCTATGATTCGCCCGTCAGATCCACGCACTAGGACCTTTGGCTACCACTGAGAGGCCCCCCCCAAACGTGTCCCATCGTTGTTGGCGAAGCTGAAGAGGCTTTGGAAGGTGGCACGCCACCCATCCATGTTCTCCGGGGCTAGAGGAAATTTCAGTATCAGCTCCACCTACTCAAGCGCATGTGTCGGCGTCATGGGCATGACTAGGAGCAAGGACTGAGAGGTGGCTAGACTTCTGCTTGAGTCAGGAGGAGCTCCATCTCTGACCAGCTGCGGTGGTCGATACTCGCTAGCATTTTGGTGCGACGGCAAGCCATGTGTACCATGAGAATGGTTCACATGCTCCTTGCCTGGCTGTTGGCTAGGGTCAACCTCATCGTGGGGAAGCGTCTCGTGTCCATCTTGTGATGGCCTCGGCTCGTGTCCTGCAACTCCGTCGTTCTTGGACCCTGCGGCGTCGTCCTTGGACGTAGCCACAACGACCTTGTGGACCGTAGGTCCGCCTCTCGATGTAGAGACGCGTGGGTCTTTGCTTCTAGCGGAGTGAGTACGACTCTTTCCATCGGAAGGGTGTTGAGAGCACTCGCCACCGGTCCCACCCGCTAGAGGCGTCTAGACTGGCAACTTGGAGCCCGATGGTGAACCCACCGTCGCACTCTTATTCTTTGGCACCATGGATCAAGAAGGTGGCGAAACTTACACGAAGACTGCTGGAGGGGATCCTCACAAGTGATCCCCCTACCTAGCACGCCAAAGATGTTGGGGCATGATGATATATGGGGCCGGTGAGGATCCCTTTGTAGTTCAACTGGGGTGATCAACGAGCATAGAGAGAAAATCCAACAGTACACACGTAAGGATTTCGCTGATTCAGGCCACCGTTGCGGCATAAAACCCTGCTCCTCTGTTTGGGTGGTTTGACATGGGGCTCAAGTTACAAGCGTAGCTTGCCGAAAAAACGTGAGCAAGCTGCAACTATTGTGTAAGCGTGAGCAGGGTCTTGGCCCGTGCCAAGGTAGCTGATGTAGGGTGGAACCATATTGGGCGTTCTTTCATGAAATGGAGGGGATTTCCTGAAGAACACGATGAACACAAGAGAGGAAAACACTCAAATCAATGAGATCCAATCACACATGTGCTAAATCCACGTACACAAAGGGGAAATACAAGATCCAAAGTTAACAAAGGGGGATACAAAAGAGGAACTAGTTCATCCAAATCCTATGATGAAAGATGTCCTTGGAGGATCATCCCACAAGGGGGTCTTGAATCCACTTGGGGGATCTTCTCCTAGGAGGTCTTGGTCTCCAAGGGAGTCCTAGATTAAGGGGTGTCCGGATGGCCGGACTATGACCTTTGGCCGGACTCCCGGACTATGAAGATACAAGATTGAAGACTTCGTCCCGTGTCCGGATAGGACTTTCGTTGGCGTGGAAGGCAAGCTCGGCGATATGATATGAAGATCTCCTCCCATTGTAACCGACTCTGTGTAACCCTAGCCCTCTCCGGTGTCTATATAAACCGGAGAGTTTTAGTCCGTAGGACGAACAACAATCATACCATAGGCTAGCTTCTAGGGTTTAGCCTCTCTGATCTCGTGGTAGATCAACTCTTGTACTACCCATATCATCAATATTAATCAAGTAGGAGTAGGGTTTTACCTCCATCGAGAGGGCCCGAACCTGGGTAAAAACATCGTGTCCCTTGTCTCATGTTACCATCCGCCTAGACGCACAGTTCGGGACCCCCTACCCGAGATCCGCCGGTTTTGACACCGACATTGGTGCTTTCATTGAGAGTTCCTTTGTGTCGTCACCCTTAGGCCCGATGGCTTCTTCGATCGTCAACCACGACGCGGTCCAGAGTGAGACTTTTCTCCCCGGACAAATCTTCATATTCGGCGGCTTCGCACTGCGGGCCAATTCGCTTGGCCATCTGGAGCAGATCGAAAGCTACGCCCCTGGCCATCAGGTCAGGTTAGGAAGCCTAAACTACACGGCCGACATCCGCGAGGACCTGATCTTCGACGGATTCGAGCCACAGCCGAGCGCGCCGCACTGTCACGATGGGCATGATCTAGCTCTGCCGCCGGACAGCGCCCCGAGCGCCGCTCAGGTGTCCGCTCCGACCATTAGCTCGGAGCCGACTGTGCCAGTCGGGGACGGTCGGTTGGACGCTGCCCCAGGAGCCGCAACCTCTACGGTGATAGAGCCGAATACCAGCCTAGTCCTTTGCAAGGCCCGTGACTCCAAGGTGCCAGGCTCCGTTCCGGACTCTGAATCTTCCGCACCCCTTCCGATCGAACCCGATTGGTCTCCAATCATGGAGTTCACCGCCGCGGACGTCTTTCAGGACTCCCCCTTTGGCGATATCCTGAATTCACTAAAGTCTCTCTCTTTGTCAGGAGAGCCCTGGCCGGACTATGGTCAGCATGGTTGGGATGCCGACGACGAAGAAATTCGAAACCCACCCACCACCCACTTTGTAGCCACTGTCGACGATCTAACCGACATGCTCGACTTCGACTCCGAAGACATCGACGGTATGGACGCCGATGAAGGAGACGACAAAGAACCAGCAGCTATAGGGCACTGGAAAGCCACCACATCACACGATGTATACATGGTGGACACACCTAAAAGAAACAACGACGAGGATCAAAAGGGCGCAACCAGGGATCGCTCCCTCGAAAAACAATCAAAGCGGCGGCATAAGCGCCGCGCCAAGCCCCACCTCGACAAAGACCTAGCCATAGAGCAGGGCGAATCAACGGAAGACGAACATACCATCGAGCAACCGTCCAAACATGGCGGACAAACTGAACAAGCCGTCCCCGGGAAAGATAATAGTCCGAACGACCTCACGCCGGACAACTTGCTGGAACACCAGAACCTCCACCAAAGGCTCGTTGCCAATGCACGTAGCCTAAAAAAGCAGAAGCGGAAGCTCAAAACAGCGGAAAATGCACTCAGAATCAGATGGGGCAAAGTACTCAATACAGCACACAAGTACAGCAATAGTCATCACACAAAGAGCTATCCGAAGCGGAAATTACTACCGGAATTTGATGAAGAGGCCTTAGAGCCCCCATAGTCAAAAAACAAGGAAGCCACCAGGTCGGATAGACGACCCCACGATCGATCTCAAGCGACAAAGGTCGGCGCACTCAATACGGCACGCGATCCGCCCAAGGATTCGCATCAAACAACCGGTCCAACCAGATCCATCTATGGGCCAAGAAAGCAAGCTCCAGTGAGCAATGCAACGCAAAAAATATCCAAACATCGTGGCACACCTACATACAGGGGCGCCGCACATCCCCTATGTTTTATCGATGAGGTACTGGATCATGAATTTCCAGTGGGATTCAAGCCCGTAAACATAGAAGCATACGACGGAACAACAGACCCTGGAGTCTGGATCGAGGATTATATCCTCCACATACACATGGCCAGAGGAGATGACCTGCACGCCATAAAATACTTACCCCTTAAACTCAAAGGGCCAGCCCGACATTGGCTTAAAAGCCTTCCCGAAAATACCATGGGAAGTTGGGAAGCGCTCGAGGATGCTTTCTGGGCAAATTTTCAAGGGACCTATGTCTGACCTCCGGATGCAGATGATCTGAGTCATATAACTCAGCAGCCCGGAGAGTCAGCCCGGAAACTCTGGAACAGATTTCTTACTAAAAAGAATCAGATAGTTGACTGTCCGGACACCGAGGCCCTAGCAGCTTTAAAACATAGCGTCCGAGACGAATCCTGGACAGGGACGAGCTATCTAACCTCAACAAAATCCTGGACAAAATATGTCAAATCCACAGTACCCCTAGGAGACCTGCAAACCACACCCACAGAGATTGTTGGGTCTTCAAGCAGTCCGACAAACTCAACGCCGAACACAAGGGGCTCGACACACCAAGCGAGGATGACGACGCACCCCACAAGCATAACACCGGAGAACAAAAGAAGTTCCCACAAGAAGTCAAAACAGTAAATTCACTTCAGATGACAAAAGGGAAAAATAGAACGGCGCTACGCGCCATACGGCCCGCCCCAGAGGAGCACCGCCACTGGTTGTCACAACCAATCACTTTCGATCATCAGGATTACTCCAGAGGGGTCCGGAACGCAAGATGGACCGCCTTGGTCTTGGATCTGATTATTGACGGACTCCAATTTACACAAGTCCTTATGGACGGCGGAGTGACCTAAACCTGTTATATCAGGACACAATCCGCAACTGAGGGTTAACCCAGCAATAATTCGCCATGGCAACACTTCCTTTCAAGGAGTCACGCCGGGCCCAGATACCCAGAGTATGGGTTCCCTTTCGTTAGAAGTCACGTTCGGCTCACCCGACAACTTCCGAAGCGAAAAGCTAACCTTCCACATCGCCCCATTCATAAGTCGCTATCAAGCGCTACTGGGACGTGAAGCTTTCGCCCGCTTTAACGCAATACCGCATTATGCATCCCTTACACTCAAAATGCCCTGTCCACGAGGCATCATCTCATTAAAGGGAAATATCAATTGATCCCCAAAAGTACGGGTAATGGTGCGGCCGCCTGGACAGCCACACACTAATTCAGCCCTACTATCACGGACACGGCTCGATGAGTCCGGCGTAAACATACAAAGGCTTAATAGCCGCATAACCCTGTACAAGGGGCTCCGCATGTTTACACCAGGAGACAATATGGCTCAATTTTGCTCATGTCTCTGTACTATATTTTGTTTATTTTAATATAGATTTCTCGCACAATTATTTTTTACAAAGTTCCTCTCTTTCACAGATGAACACCGTGCTACGCCCGTCCAGGATACGGCACAACAGAGACACAGGCGCAAACGTGCAGTAGGGACCCGTTTTAAGGATTCTTTTCAGATTAAGACCCTGCGTAAACTTTTTTTACTGTCTCTTGTTGATAAACATCCCCCGGTTTTCGCAACCAAGGAGGAGGCTGGCGTCTTGGCATGTGGCCACACCAAAATGTTGCGCGTACCTGGACATCAGGGGCTTTTTTACTAAGGGCCTTGGTTCGGCCCGTCTTCATAAAGACCGAATACCTTAGGGAGTGTTCGACGTCGCGAGTTTGGCCTTATATGCATCAGCTCTGAATCATGTCTTGGGTCAAATGTTGGGTTTGCCCGACTCCTGTGTTTTGCTGCCTTACGTTCCACTATATCGGCTAAGGCGGCACCAGGAGAACTACTGCGATTGTGCCCCGGTTCGGCCAGGCGAGCACCTCAGTAGAGAAAGCCGAAAACTAACTGTCGTGATATAGCGAGAGACTGGTCAACCACTCGATGACTCTTGGAATCTTTAGGATTCCTCCGCATTAACGAAGGGCCGCTTCCCGGACAGGCACACACGCGCCCCGAATTCGGGCGAGTGCGGTGCCCCTAGGGGCTATTAAGTAGCCCCACTGTCAAACTCCTATGGCTAAGTGAAAGTGATAAAGCATTATAGTCCGGTTTCCTAGTTCGCTGCGCTATCACCTCCTTTGTAGGACCAAGACATTGGATTAAGTGTGAAAAGGCGCCTTTTTGCGAACACCCCCGCATTATATGCGTGGGGGCTGAAGCCAACGACTGCCATCTTTCAGGTTATATACACATATACATTAACGGTCGCACAGGAGGTGTTATAATTCTTGCAAGCACAAGTATAAAAAGCTTTTATATTCTATCAAAACATTCCTTTTACAATAGCACATGCTATTCGAACACAACATCCTTCGAGCACTGCGCCTCTATTAAACGAGCGCCCGGAAGAACTTCCTCAAAGTAGTGCTTGGCAGGTACTCGACTTTCGTCCGAATCCCAGGATGCAACAACACTGGCCTTCATATCCGCCCAGTATGTTTTGACACGGGCAAGAGCCATTTTTGCACCCTCTATACACGCCGACCTCTTCATTGCATCAACATGCGACACCGAACCAAGGAACTGCTACACGAAGCTAAAATAACTCTTCGGCTCTGGCCCTTCCGGCCACAAACGACTCGCAACATACCTCATGGCGAGTCCGGGTAACCTGTTCAGCTCCGCCCAGGCGGCCAAACGGTCGGATATGGAAAGTGGGCGTTCTGGATTGTGGAACTGCGGCCAAAAAATTTCTTCCAATTCATGGTCACCTCGACCCCGGAAGTGTTCGGTCGCGTCTGCCGCACTCGCTGCCAAATCCAGATAAGTGTTTTCCGCACTCCACTGCCGGACTAACGGAGCATACTTAGGATCCCCGAACTTCATCCGCAGCATATAGGGCTTTCCAGCCGTGATATCTCCGGCCTGACGTAGCTCCTCCTTCATAGCTCTCATTGTAGAGAGAGTATCCTTGGCCTAGGCAGTGATCTTTTCAAGGTCCTTCTGAGCCGCCCTATCTTCTTGTTCAAGAAATTTACAGCGGTCGGCAGCATCCTTCAATTTTATAGTCATCTCGGCTATTACATTATTGCTCTGGCAGTGAGCAGCCTGTTCGGCTTTTAGCTGTTCAGCCGCCTTAATGGCAGCCGCATCACTTTTCCTCGCTTGCTCCTTGGCTCGGGCAAGTTCTGCCCGAAGGTTCTCCACGGTAGCAGCACCATCTACATTAAGCACATATCTTATAAGGCACGAGCATCGAACTCCTCTTATCAGATGTCTGTAGAGCATACCTTGTCCCTCGTCTAGCCGCTTATTTACAAGCGCAATGTCGGCATCCGCCACGTCAAGTTGCCGCTTTAGCTCGGCAGACTCATCAGTCTGACTAGCCACCGAACGCCTCGCCACCTTCATAAAAAGGTGACATATTACACCTGGGGTTATGATCCTCTGTGCGCCATCACTTTTTACGACACATAGAGTCTCAGGGGCTACTATTTATACAGGGCGCATTTTATATATGCGGCTCTACCAAAAGGTACACCTTTTCACGCACCTCAAAGCCTGTCAGTAAACTCCTAGCGGCCTCGTACAATCCGCTTTCCGCGGATGAAATCCTTCCTATAACCGTGTTCATCAACATACGGTGTTCTTCTGAGATGGACGCTCGCCCGAGCAGATCCCTCGGCCCCTCCGACCGCGCACCAGAGGGTGCCGGACTAGCCTGACGACCTTTTTCAAGGTTCGGACTTGGAAAAGCCCTCCGAGACGACACCTCGGGGTCGCCTGCCTCGTAAGACGGTACAACTATGGGAGGCGTTTCGCTCTCCATCATCTCCGAACGAAGATCCCCTGAAGATGAGCTTTGCTGAGAAGGGTTGAGATCCGAACTGCAAGGTAATATTTCGGTTATCTTCCTCAGAAATAAAACAGGGATGCCACTCACTTTTGGAACCCCTCTCTTTACTTACGGCTCGGAGGAGAGCTGATCCCCTTGAGGGCGCAATGCGGCCGGGGCATTCTCCGGCGCCGGATCCTCTGGCAAAGATTTCTTCCCCGGTTTCGAGGCCATCCCCTCGGGGTCTTCAGAGGCAGTCCTTTCCTTTCCCAGGTTGGGGGAACCGTCAATTCCTCCCTTCCTGACAGCCTCCTTCACGGAGGTGGTAGCTCCTTGGTTCCCCTCTTCGCCCTCTGCCGGAAGCATAATCTCTAGCATCCTTGTTAACACGGGATCCGGCACGGTCTCGGGCAGGGGGGATGGACACCTGATAAGCTTTGCCTTCGCTATCCACTCCTGTTCAAAGGATAGCTCTGTTAAAGGGCAATTTTATGATGAAAATACGAATGGTGTGTCCAAATACGGGGCTACTTGCTTGAGCATCCGGGCGATTGCAGCTCAGACCTGCGTCCTCGGACAAGTCCAGACACCTTGCTTGTGATCCGAAGAACAATTTGTACATCTCCACGGGCGTCGCGCACATAAAATGTTGGAGGACTCGCGGTCCCTCCGGATTAAATTCCCACAGACGAAGAGGGCGACGTTTGCAGGGCAGCATGCGGCGAATCAGCATAACTTGCGCCACTACGGTCAAGTTAATATCTCTTTCCAGGAGATCTCGAATGCGGTCCTGCAGTAGGGGCACGTCTTTGGACGGCCCCCAAATAAGCCCTTCATTGACCCATGACGCTAGCCGTGGTGGGGGACCCGAGCGAAAAGTAGATGGCGCCACCCATGTGGTGCCCCTGGGGGCGGTGATGTAAAACTAGTCCCGTTGCCATAAGCCGAACTCCTCTTGGAAAGAGCCCTCGGGCCATGGAGCGTCGGCCATCTTGCTTATGATAGCTCCTCCGCACTCAGCGTGCTGCCCCTCGATCATCTTCGATTCCACCTTGAAGGTTCTAAGCCATAATCCGATGTGAGGAGTAATATGGAGGAAGGCCTCACACACGACAATGAATGATGAGATTTGGAGGATGGACTCCGGAGTTAAGTCGTGAAATTCTAGCCCATAATAAAACATAAGCCCCCTCACAAAGGGATCAATCGGGAATCCTAGCCCCCGAAGGAAGTGAGATATGAACACCACGCTCTCACCGGGCTGGGGAGTGGGAACGACCTGCCCTTGAGCAGGCAGCCTATGCGAGATTTCGCCGGTTAGATACCTGGCATCTCTCAGCTTTCGCACGTCTTCTTCCATAATAGAGGAGAGCATCCACCGGCCTTGAAGGTCGGAGCCGGACATCATCGAAGGTTCGAAGCGCCTGAAACTAGAGCTTTGAGTGTTGGAACTCGAGGCGAGGTGCGGATTTGATGGGATTGAAAAGAAAGGAGTCGAGCCTTGGTCTCTTTATAAAGGGGTTGAATACCAAGAGCCCTCCCCGTAACCGTTTGGGACTCGCTTTCAATTAGGGCGTCATACCAAAGGCACGGTTGGGTTACCCACGCCCGTATTGATGAGACTCCCGGAATAAGGGGACACGATCTCTGCTTTGACAAGACGTGCCAAGGAAACCGCCTCGCTAAACGCGCTAAGGTGGAACAGTAAAATGATTCGAATAAAGGCTTGGCCGTGGCATGATGTCACGCTGCGGAATACGTCAGCAGATTAGATTGGTACAGATATTATTCTCTCTACGGTGGTATGTGGAACTTATTTTGCAGAGTCGGACACTATCCTTGTGTTCAACATCTTCTATGAAGTATTCGGAGGAGGAACCCGCCTTGCAATGCCGAAGACAATTTGTGCACAGGACTCATCGTCATTGAAGCTTGGTTCAGGGGCTACTGAGGGAGTCCTGGATTAGGGGGTGTCCGGATGGCCGGACTATGACCTTTGGCCGTACTCCCGGACTATGAAGATACAAGATTGAAGACTTCGTCCCGTGTCCGGATAGGACTTTCCTTGGCGTGGAAGGCAAGCTCGGCGATATGATATGAAGATCTCCTCCCATTGTAACAGACTCTGTGTAACCCTAGCCCTCTCCGGTGTCTATATAAACCGGAGAGTTTTAGTCCATAGGACGAACAACAATCATACCATAGGCTAGCTTCTAGGGTTTAGCCTCTCTGATCTCGTGGTAGATCAACTCTTGTACTACCCATATCATCAATATTAATCAAGCAGGGGTAGGGTTTTACCTCCATCGAGAGGGCCCGAACCTGGGTAAAAACATTGTGTCCCTTGTCTCCTGTTACCATCCGCCTAGACGCACAGTTCGGGACCCCCTACCCGAGATCCGCCGGTTTTGACACCGACAGTCTCCATAGGAGTAGGGATAAGTGGATGAGCAAAGCTTTATCTCTAATGAGCTATTCCTTTGCTAACCCTAGATGGAGAGGGGGAGGTCTATATATAGTAGTCCATGGGGTAGGAGGGGTAAGGAGGGATACATGGGAATTTGGCATGGTCTCTGTGCACAGGCATGTGCCGGATGTCTGGGCTTGGGGTCGGATGTCCGGCTGCTCGCGTCGGGACGGATGTCCGGGTTGGCGGGGGCTGATTCCGGTTCCTCTCTGGATAGGCGGAGCCGGATATCTAGGCAGGGGCCGGATGTCCGGAGTCATCGGGCCGGATGTCTAGGCCATGTAGCTTCTACGTTGCTGGGTTGTTGCTATTGATGTCTTCAGGGGCCAGATGTCCTAGCCAAGGGCTTGATGTCCAGGTCCTGGGAGCTTTCCCAACTTTGTCTCGTCGTGCTCCTTTGTCCATGAACTTGAGGGCTTGTCTATCATCCCGAGCTTCTCCGAGGTGGTCTTCTTCATACCTAATTACACATAGCATTCCGGCTTTAGGTGTAGCCATGTCTCACGTGGGGGTATCACTAAGGAGAGATGCCACCTCAGTCTCGATAGCTCTTGCACATGCTCATGTCATCGGTCCACGTGGCACTTGATTAGGCGAAGGTTGTTCCATGGGAATGACCGTAGGATGCTCCATATCATCTCCCCCTGGGACAGATCCTACCTCTAATCAAAAACCTCGTCACTATGGTAGGGAGAGAGACCTTGATGTTTAAGACGTCGCTCATGTTGTACTTGTCATGTGGTATGTTGATCTTGTATGCATTGTTGTTGTAGTGTGCGATCACCTTAAAGGGTCCATTGGCTCGAGGTAGTAGCTTGGACTTGCGCTCGTTGCAGAAGCGTTCCTTGCGAAGGTGTAACCACACAATATCTCCAATACTGAATATCATGGGTTGCTTGTTGATGTTTATTTTGGTCACAAATCGTTGTACTTGTCACAGGATGGTGTGCCTTGTATCTTCATGCACCTTCTTGAGATAGCTCACTCGTGCACTCGCATCCATGTTGATGCGTTCTTGTAGAGTTAGAGGTAGAATGTCCAATGGCGACAATGCATTGAATCCGTAGATGACCTCAAAGGGGGATTTGCCAGTGGTAGAGTGTCTTGCTCGATTATAGGCATACTCAATGATGGGTAAGCATTCATCCCATTCATTGATGTTCTTCTTGATCAACACGTGGAGGAGAGTCGATAGCATTCGCTTGGTGGCCTCCTTTTGGCCATTGGTTTGCGGATGGCATGTGGAAGAGAAGATTTAGCTTGATTCCAAGCTTGGCGCATAGCGTCTTCCAAAAGTTGCTAAGGAACTTGACGTTGCGGTCCGACACAATAGTCTTGGGCACTCCATGTAGATGCATGATTTCCCTACAAAACAGATTTGGAACATGTGAAGGGTCGTCTATCTTGTTGAATGGAATAAAGTGTGCCATCGTAGAGAAACGGTGCACAACAACAAATATCGAATATTTTCCGTTTTGAGTTCTAGGCAAACCAAGCACAAAAACCATACTAATATATTCCCATGGGTGATACAAAATAGGGAGTGGCATATAGAGACCATGGAATTGAACCTTAGACTGAGCTTTGCAACATGTAGAGCATCAGTTGGTGTAGCGTGAGACGTCATGAAACAACTTGGGCCAAAAGTAGTTCTTGGAGAGCGTAGCAAATGTCTTGTCGCATCCAAAGTGGCCCATAAGTCCTCCATCGTGAGCCTCTTGCAAAAGCAACAAACGAAGAGAATAATCGGGGATACAAAGCTTGTTAGCTCTCATTAGATAATCATCCTTGATGTAATATCGCTCCCAAGTGTAATGCCTTAGACATTTTGCATAAGGAATGTAAAATGAAACATCATGCACATACAAGTCCTTTATGTGCTCAAATCCTATGACATTCAATTCAAATTGGGTTACAAGCATGCACTTGCGGGAAAGAGCGTCCACCACAAAATTTTCCTTACTTTTGATATATTTGATAACTAAGGAAATGACTCAGTGAACTCACTCTATTTGGCATGTCGCTTATTCAATTTTGTTTGACCTTTAAGGTATTTAAGCGTCTCATGCTCCATATGGATGACAAATTCACGAGGAAGAAGATAATGCTCCCACATAGGCAAAACTCTCACTAAGGCATACAACTCTTTGACATAAATGGGGTAGTTAAGTTGCGCTCCGGAAAGTTTATCGCTAAAGTATGTGATTGGTCACTAATCTTGCATTAACACACCTCCTATGCCATTACCACTAGAGTCACATGCACTTCAAAAGTTTTATGAAAATTGGGTAATGCAAACAACGGAGCATGTCTAAGAAAATTCTTAAGCTCATGAAATGCGGTATGTTGGGATGGTCCCCAAACGAATGATGCATTCTTCTTACTCAATGCATGTAATGGTGATGCAATAGTGCTAAAGACCTGAATGAATCTATGTTAGAAACCGACTAGGCTAACGAAGCTACGCACTTGTTGCAAGTTTGTTGGTTGTGGCCAAGTTTTAATGGCATCAATTTTAGCTTCATCTACATGAAAACCCTTAGAAGACACAATAAATCCCTAGAAAACAAGCTTTTTAACACCAAAAGTGCATTTCTCCATATTATCATAAAGTTGCTCGTTTCTAGGAGTTTGTAAAACGTCCCTAAGGTGAGTGACATGATCATCTAGAGATTCGCTAAATACAAGTATATCATAAAAGTATATCACAACACATATGCCAATGTATTTGTGAAGAACATAATGCATCACACACATGAATGTTCTAGGTGCTTCGGATAATCCCATAGGCATGACTAGCCACTCATACAAGCCAAACTTGGTTTTTGAAAGCAATTTTACATTCATCACCCTCTTAAATGCGAACTTGGTAATAGCCACACTTAAGATCAACTTTTGAGAAAATGGTGGCTCCGTTAAGTACATTTAGCATATCTTCAAGGCGTGGAATGGGATGCCTATAGTGAATGGTAATAGAATTTATGGGACAACAATTGGAACACATGCGAAAACTACCATATCTATTAGGCACAAGAATAACCCGGATGGCACAAGGACATAAGCTCTCACGTACATGCCCATTGTCAATGAGGTGTTGTACTTGCCTTTCTATTTCCTTGGTTTCGTCGGGGTTGACGCGGTATAGTGCCTTGTTCAGTACGAGTGCACCGGGTATGAGGTCAATGAGGTGTTCGATGCCATGAAGTGGAGGAAGTCCGGGAGGTAGCTCATCGGGAAACACGTCTGTGAACTCCTGCAATAGATTAGACAACACTAGAGGTAGATGGTGAGAGGTGTTAGTTCTTACCGCGTCATCTTGGCACACTAGGACATAGTGAAGAACACTTAATGGGTTGTCACACACATCTCCCATATTTCTTTTGGTGGCTAAAATCACTAACTTTTTCTTCTCACTCATGGTGGAAGCACTCGATTTTGGCTTATGGCGCTCACTCTCATTTTGGTGGCTCACTTTATCACTCTCATTTTGGTGGCTCACTTTCTCACTATTGTCTCCATGATGGGTAATGCTTCCTTGTCGGTGATCACTTGACTTGGCGACATGGTTTGTAGCACATACTCCTTGCCCTTAATCTTGAAGCAGAGTGATTTGTTCGCCCATTTTGGATGACACCACGGTCGAATTGCCAAGGTCGTCCAAGTAGGAGGTGGCAAACGGACATGGGAACCAGATCACACTCCAATGTGTCTTTGTATGCTCCAATCATGAAGGAGACTTGAATGGTGTGCTCCACTTGAATGGTGTCATAGTTGCTAAGTCATTGAACCTTATAGGGACGAGGATGCTTCATCTTGACCAATTGTAGCTTGGTACATAGCTCTTCACTTGACAAATCGTGGCAACTCCCTCCGTCGATGATGACCTTCATGGAACTTCCATTGATGCCTGCTTAGGTGTGGAAGATGTGCAATGTTGGTCTTCCTCTTATTTTTTTTGGAGCGTCAAAACCTTGGAGACAACAAGAGCGGGCTCAGATCATTGTCACAAAAGACTTGATCATCTTCCTCTTCATTCACTTGATGGTGCATGGCCACGTGCGCAAGTGCTTCCATTTATTCCACACTCATGGAGTCATAGGTGCCATCATCGTTGGTGATCATGGTGTGCCTAGTGCAGCACTCAAATGCCTTGTGGCATCAACCTTGATATGTGAAGCATTTGATGGAACTTGTCTTGACGGTCTTATCCGTTGGAGTAGTTGATGATGAAGCTTCTGCTTATAGTTACTTGTAGTAGGAGGATGACTTGAAGATGTCGAAGTTTTCCTGTAACTTGACTTGTCGCCATTGCTTTGTGAAGCTTTCGTCGAGGTAGAGGTCGGTGTAGTTGTTGAAGCTTGATTGTATGAACCGTAGGTCTTGGAAGAGTACTTGGTATACTTGTAGTCGTCTTGCACTTGTCGCTCCGCCTTGGTAGCTTGGTGAACTAGCTCGAGGAGGTTCATGTATGCTTGGAAATCTGTAATCTTCTTGATGGGATGGTTGAGTCCATTCAAGAATTGTGCCATAGTTTGTTCCTCGTCTTCCGTGGCATTGGCTTGTATCGTTGCAATCTCCATTTCATTGTACTCTTCAACGGACTTGGTGCCTTGCTTGAGAATTGCAACTTGTTGAAGAGATGTTGACTATAATGCATGGGCACAAAGCGCGCTTGCATGACATCCTTCATTTGGTTGCATGTTGTGATGGATATGTCACCATTTTTGTTCTCTCCGCTAAGTGACTTGCTCCCACCAAATGAGGACACAGTCTTGGAACTCAAGAGATGCCACGGAAATCTTCTTTTCTTCTTTATAGTTGTGTAAGCAAAAGATTTTATCAACCTTTAATGACCATGAAAGGTAGTCTTTAGGATCATTGCTTCCGGAGAACTTACACATGGTGAACTTGAGCTTGCCATAGTGTTGTTCTTCAGTGTGTGCGGGTCAATGGTGATGGCTCTCTTACCTGGGGTGTTGATCTTCGACTGCTTGTTCCTTGTGCACCGCTTGATTAGCTTGACATTGAGGGTGTGGGATTCTTGCATGGTTCTCATTTCTTGGAACTCCTCGATGTGTGCGGCTTCTTCTTGTTGCTCTCGTCAGAGGGCCTCTTCTTGTTCATGGTTGCGTGCTTGGATGGCTTGGGTTGCTTCACGTAGAGCATGTTAGGCTTCAAGGGATTGTTCCTCACGGTGTTGTTGCTCTTGTCGAAGGGCGTCGCCATCTGGGTTAGTTTGTCTTTTGCGTGGTGGAGCTTGCTCTTGGTCCAAGCCGACTTGGTCTTGCTGATGTTGTTGTTTTTGCTCTCGAATATGACCTTGCAAACCATTTCCATGGAATGGATTTTGTGGTGCTTGACGATCCTCATGAGCTTGACGGCGGAAAGGACTAATATGGTTGACTAGACAGGGGGTGAATAGGCAACTACTGATTTCTAACTTTTCTTAACAAATTAGGGTGTGCAATAAATAGGTTGTCTAGAAATGCGACTAGGTGAGCAACCTATATGATGCAAGTAACACAAGCAACACAAGCAAGCAAGAGATATAACATAGGTAAAGCTTGCACAAAGTAAAGGTAAGAAATAACCAAAAGTGGAGTCTGTGGAGACGAGGATGTGGTACCGAAGTTACTTCCCTTTGAGGGGAAGTACATCTCCTTTGGAGCGGTGTGGAGGCACAATGCTCCCCAAGAAGCCACTAGAGCCACTGTATTCTCCTCCCCCCTCACACAATGCGAGATACCATAATTTCACTAGTGGTGCCCTTGAAGGCGACGACCCAACCTTTACAAACAAGGTTCGAGCAATCTACACAACTTAATTGGAGGCTCCCAACAACACCACGAAGCTTCACTACAATGGAATGTGGCGCCAAGGTGACCTCAGCCGTCTATGGTGCTCAAACACCCAAGAGTAACAAGATTCACAAGGGATTAGTGGGGGCAATCAAGTTTCTCTTGGTGGAAGTGTAGATCGGGGCCTTCTCAATCAATCCCTAGAAAATCAACAAGGTTTACTAGCTAGGGCGAGAGATCGGGCGAAAATGAGCAACAATGGAGTTTGGGCGAGGAAGAGGTAAGTCTTCTTGGAGAACAAGACCCCCTTTTATAGTGGGGAACAAATCCAACAGTTATGCTCTTCTTAGCCCGCACACAACCGGTACTTCTGCTCCAAGAGTGGTACTACCGCTTCCTATAGGAAGCCAAGGAGAAAGAAGAAACAGGGGAGAACAGAGCACTGGGCAGTAGTAGCAGCGATGGTAGGGGCAGTACTACTGCCTATACTACTGCTCCTACTTCCGCTCATCATCCGGGGTCAAAAAGGTAGCACAATAGAGACCCGGAGGTACTACCGGAGAACCTGACACGAAAAGTCGAGACCACAGCCATGAGCGGTAGTACGAGTTGGACTAGCAGTAGTACTACTGCTTGCAAGCGGTACTACCAGTGCTGCCCGCGGTGCTACTGCTTGGAGGTCTCCACCACTTCTTCAGCAAAATAGATGGACAACTCCAATGAAGCGGAAAGTGGCCATGGGTGCAATATGAGTGTGTACGTGATGATTCCACCCAAACCTTTCTGGAGTAGACCCCCTCTAATAGTATGGTTTTCCCTACGACTCAAGTCCATCGAAAAGAAATGCAGGAAACAAAACCATGTTCACTGGAAACTCCGAGGGGCAAGAATCATTTTGTGCCATATGATTGATAGTATGAAATTCTCAATGCACACGATTACTCCGTGAACACATTATTATTAATCACCAAAACCACTTAGGGAGAAATATTCCCTAACAATCTCCCCTTTTTTGGTGGATTGATGACAACATGGGATGTGCACTAAAGATATAGCAATGAGGCGTGCAAACCCACAGATCTACAAAATATAGACAGTCTACCCCTAGATGTGTGCACTACTTTAAATATGCTTTTCGAATGCAAGGTGCACACATTTATGATCCACACTCCTCCTATATTTTATAGACCAAACAGTACTTGCAAAAACATAATATGTATGATAGCAGACAAGTACTAACATGTGAGCATACGGATAAGAGCATAAACATAAGATACATCTCACATGCAACGACAAATAATAATCATAAAGTACTCGACATAATAGTTCATATGTCTTACACCATATGGACTTGAACTCATAAGGTAGACACAAACCAAAGCAAATGAAATAGTTCGAGCAGGAAGACAACGACAAATAAGAGGACACACACTCGACACAGCAAATCCGGAAATCCCTAAACTCTCTCCCCCTTTGGCATCAAGACACCAAAAGGGCAGAGAGTACACCTAAGAACGAATGTGGTAGCAGTACTCCATGGCATCACCAATCGTGC
Organism: Triticum dicoccoides; assembly: GCF_002162155.2. Lineage (NCBI taxonomy): Eukaryota > Viridiplantae > Streptophyta > Magnoliopsida > Poales > Poaceae > Triticum > Triticum dicoccoides. The sequence continues at coordinate 252,045,092 of NC_041387.1, forward strand.
TCCTCCTCCTTAGACTCTCCTGTAGCAGGTGGTGGACCTCTAGTTCCCTCATCAGAATCACTCCACGAGTAGTGCACTCTGATCCAAGGCTCCTCATTAGTGATCTTGACCTTGGAGCCACTAGAAATGTTGAGGCCAACTTGCCTCATGATGGCCTTGTCATGACTACGAGACTTCTTTGCATCCATGTGAGCCTTGTATTGTCCCTTTGCCTGGAGGCAAAACATTTCATTCATCTTCTCCTTGAGATACATAGCCCAAGAGGGCTCCTCAGATGGTGGCTCATAGTCCTGCTCATCATCATCATCATCAGAGTTAACAGTGTCACGCTCTGGTGGAGCAGGAGCAACCGTCCCCCAATTCTCCTTCTGCCTCACCTGAATAACATCATGATACACTAGGTCTCTAGTGATAAGCTCCTCATCCAGAAACAGAGACGCCCATGTATCCTCAATGAGCTACCTCAAGTAAGGACCATAGATGATGAACTTGCGCTCCATGACTATAGAGCAAAGTTTTGACCACATAACATGAGAAACATCCAACACCTCCTGAGTGCCCTTCTGCTTCTGGCAGAAGAGAAGTAGGTCCACTAGAAATGAGTGCACCATATCCTGGTTGCCAACGCGAGGAAACAGAGTGTTCCTAAAAATCTAATGCATGATATCGGAAAGGGTCAGAGCTCATCGTAGCGCCCAAGATGCGACTCTATCCCAATCACGTAATGAATTCAGGATTGGGGCACAATCGCATTTCGAGCGCATAGCAAGGTGGATATCATTACCACATACCATGTACTGAATAGATGAGATTACCAGATAAAGGCTTACACTCGCCACAAGCTATAGAATCAATACAACAATACATCAATACATAGCAATCATCATACAGAAGAGCATGATCCGACTACGGATGAAATCAAATGAAAAATAAGAATGACATCCACCCTGCTAGCCCAGGCTCCCGACCTGGAACCTATATCCCTTGATCGAAAGAAGCAGAAGAAGAACTCCAACACAAGTAAACAACGCTCTCACATCATGATCATCGCATTACCTGTACCTGCAACTATTGTTGTCGTAATCTGTGAGCCATGAGGACTCAGCAATCCCATTACCATGGGTATCAATACTAGCAAAGCTTAATGGGTATGGAATGGGTAGGTGGTGAGGTGGTAGCAAGCACTAAGCATTGGATGGTGGCTAACTTACAAGTACAAGAATAAGATGAGAAACTACGCAAACGGTCGCAAACTAATAATGATTAAGAAGTGATCTTGAACTACTTACATTCAAACATAACCCCACTGTATTCTCTTCTGAACTTGCTTGAAAAGAGACAGTCACAGTTACACACGCGGTTCATGTATTTTAATTCAGATCTGGTGTCAAGTTCTCTACAACCGGATATTAAAAACTCCCATCTGCCACATAACCACGGGCACGGCTTTCGAAAGATTAAATGCTGCAGGGGTGTCCCAACTTAGCCCATGACAAGCTCACGATCCACAAAGACAATCCTCCGTCACGGGACAACCCGATCAAACTCGGGATCCCGGTGCGCAAGACATTTCAACAATGGTAAAATAAATCCAGCAAGACCTCCTGGTGTGCCGACACCCTGATAGTAGCCGCGCATATCTCGTCTCAGGCCATGACCGGATGAGCAGTACATACAGCAACTGAAAATGAGGAGCAGTGGCCCGGGGTTGTTAATTAAGTCCACAGGGTCTGGAAAGTCCCTATGCAAGTTTTAGTTGTTATTAGGAAAATGGAAAACCAATGTTGGGCCTTGCTGGAAGAGTTTTATTCAAAGCGAACTATCAAGGGGGCCACATAAACCCCCATCGTGTTAGGGACACAAAATCAAGGAACATAACACCGGTATGACAGAAACTAGGGCAGCAAGAGTGGAACAAAACACCAGGCAAAATGCCTAGCCTTCCACCTTTTACCAAGTATATATGTGCATTAATTAAATAAGAGATATTGTGATATCCCAAGATATCCTTGTTCCAACATGGAACAACCTGCAACTACACCTGCAACTAGCAACATTATAAGAGAAGTTGAGGAAAGTGGTAACATAGCCAAACAATGGTTTGCTGGGATGGTGGAAACGGTTAGAGGCTATTCATGGCAATTTGGAAGGCTTAATAAACAAGTGGTGGGTAGCGCAACATAGCGATAGCCTCGAGACAACTAGGAAAGCAAAGATAGTAGTGGTATCCAGGGTAATGATCATCTTGCCTGAAATCCCGCTAGGAAGAAGACCGAATCCATGAAGTAGACAAACGGGCGTAGTCGAACGCATCCTCACAATCGCAACATTACCGGAACTAAGAAGCAACACCAAAAAGAAGCAAACAACATAGTAAACAAACAAAGCATAAACATGGCATGATGCACAAACATGTATGATGCATGTTCGGTTTAAATATGCATGGCATAGCAAAGTGAAACAAACAACACTACAATTTAAGTGGAGCTCAATATGCAACGAGTTCCATATTGATGAAACACCACATTCAAGTATTTAGTTTGCTCTCGTTTATGCTACTCATCAATATTAAATGTTGTTAAACATGACAAGAGGTGAAGCATAATTAAACTACCTATCTAGGCAAGTTTAAATGAGGCCGGAAAAAACAAACAACAATTCCATAAAATCTCCATGTGCATATTTTGGATTTGTTACTGTTTTGCTCTAAACATAGTTTTTGAGTTGTTAAACAGCAAAGTAAAGTGCACCATGTTAATCTATGCATTTTTCTACACCATTTACATAAAACGTTTCTTTAATTTAGAGCTACGGTTAAATAGTTATGAAATAAACCATTTTAGCATGCTATTTATGCAAATTAAAGTAAACAACAATTTTAAACATTTTTAGCATGGATGAATGGCATATTGTGAAACTAGATGAAATTCTAAGCATTTTACATATAAAAAACATTTTAATCCGATGCACGGTTGTTAAGATATTATATGCATGATCTAGAGGGACTTTTTTGTAAATATGGAGTTTTCTAGATAATGGAGAAATTCGCAGAACAGGAAAAAACACATGCGGTCCGAATCTGGCTGACCCAACAGGAGCATACAGAGGGCGGGGGCTGCTCACCCTGGGCCAAGGCCCAACTCTGAGAGGAAGTTGTTGGCTGGGCCAGATCTGGAGGCCAGCAGGCGACCCATGCGCGAGGCAGGCGCAGTCAACGCACGGTCGAGCGCTGTGGCGTGCTGCTCGTCCTAAAGCAGGGGATGCAGGGGAAGTAGGGTGGCGATGGTGTTAACGGTCTCCGATGGGGTGGTGCGGCGATCTGGAGGCGGGGATGTAGGCCTTGGCGTGGCTGCAATGTAGGGCTCGAGTCAACGCGGGCGAGCAGAGCCACGTCGTCCTCCCTGCTCTAACAAAGCAGAGCTGGGGTTGGTGATTGAGGCAGAGGTTCGTCAACACACGCACGATGCAGAGGAACTTGGTGCGACTCCGGCGAGGGTCGGCTAGTAGAGGAGCAGCGGCTTGGCTCGGAACTCGCCGGATCCGAGCAGGAAGGAGACGCAGACATCAGGGATGGATGGATCCCATGCGGGGGCAAGGACTTGGCGAGGTCCGACGACACGGAACGGTGGCCATGGCAGCAGGGGCGAGCTCCTGTTGCTCCTGTTCCTGGTGAAAGAGAGAGGACAGAGCATAAGAGAGAGGATAGCAGAGGAGGCAGGGAAGGAGGGGGACAGGAGCAGGGAGGCCTGACCTGGTTGACAATGATCGGCAGGGACGGCAGCATGCTTGATGACGACCTCGGCATGGGGCGCAGGATGGATTGAAGGGAGGAGGTGGAGGCTGTTGGCTGGATGGAGTTGATGGGGGTAGGAGGCAAGGACGAGTGCTGGTTGGCCTGGCGTTGAAGAAGAGGTGGAGCGGTGGAGGCCGTGGGTTGGGCGGTGGCGGAAATCAAGGGAGTTGGTCGGGAATGGATCGGGAGGGGATCCCGAGGAAGACAGGAGAGAGGTGGTTGGCTTGCGGCGGTGGGTGAGGGGATTTGGTGGATGGGAAATGGTAGGGGCTACGATTTAGACTGTTTATATAGCAGGTGAGGAGATATTTGAGGCTACTCGGTCCTTCCGATCATAAACGAACGGTCTGAGAAAAATATGTCAGGGGAGTCTAATAATAAACGGAAGATACTTTAGGGATGTGTTGGGATGATCCGGACTCATCGGTAAAGATAGCCCGGTTCGGGTTTGGGAAAGTAAATGCATGAGGGGTCTAAGCACTGTGCAAAGAGGGCTTAGGCAGTCACGGTCAAGAGGGAAGTGAAAACCCAATTGGTCTGGAACGGTCAATGAAGGCAAAGCGGTCCTAGGGAAGGTGATGAAGGCAAAGGGAGAAACGACAATGACGAATGAATGCATGTTTTTAAAACATGACGGCAACAAAGTGCCGATGCAATCCAAATGATGACATGATGAATGCAACAAACAAATAAAACACATGGCGACAATGAAATAACTGGAAGGCTTCTGGAGTGTCGGTCTCGGGTCGTTAAACTCATAGGAGACATTCCCAGTTTCAGAAACCTTCTTGGTAGAGAATGGCCAAAGTGCTTCCTTGTGAGTAGAAGTGGTCTCACGGCGGGGTCGAAACCCAACTGGGTTTTGGTCCCCCTTATCATCATAATACAAACTCCCCATGAAGCAGACAGACGCCGACCATTGGTCATCCAAGTGAGAGTCATGTCCTCATCATGCCCAAAGTGCATTGTGGCATAGAACTTAGCCACAAGCTCCGCATCAAATTCTTTGTTGAATGAGATGACCCTCTTGATATCAAGCCCTTCGCACCTCTGCAAAGCGGCTCCAAAGTAAGCCAAGTCCTTCTCCATGTGAGTGAGATCAACTTACTTGACTTTCACATACAGATTCTTCTTCCCCTTCAACACATCATGGTAGATGGACGGTTGCATTTTGTTCCAAAAGGATGACTGACAAGCGAAGGATCCTGAGCACCTTGTACGGATTGTGCTTACGCACCAAATAGAACTCCTGAGCAGATATCTGATAAGCGCCCTTGGGCCCCTTGTTCTTGGAAGTAGTCACGTTGACCCTCTTTCTTGGCTGCTCATTAGAGCCACTCATGGGCATGGTGCCACTCTCTGGAATGGTGCCACTCTCGGGCATGTAGCCACTCTCTGGCAGATCAGCAGAATGGTAGCGCTTGGATCCACCAGAACGAGCTGGATTCTTGCGACAAGCCTGATGGCCGGAGCTACTACCACCTGGAACACACACTCAAAAGCACGAAGGAACACAGGAGTAAACAAATTGCATAAGCCAAAGGAAGGAGATACACAAGAGTGATGCTTCAATGAAAAAAACTGGAATGTGGCAGCTCAAGGTGGTAGTACCGCACTTCCCAGCGGTAGTGCTGCTCCAAAGGAGCGGTAGTACTATTCGAGGCAGAAGTCAACCGGGTAGACAACTGCCACGAAGAGATCCGGTACTACTGGAGGTGCCAAATTCAATTTTTTATAGCTAAACCTTCAATCTACCTACTCTAGCAGTCTTCCAAGTCCTACTCATGCCTCGATTTGACCAAAAATTGATGAAAGCAATGGATAGAGCCCAAGACCTAGATTCAAAAAATAGAATCATGGGATAGAAGAACCGGGGCAATACTAGTTTCCATGGCACGAGGAGAAGGTGGGGATTGATCCCACTGATCGGAATATAGGGAGACGACTCAGACCGGTGGGCCGGCGGCGGCCCTCCGGTGCTTGCTTCGTCGTGTGAGAGGGAAACGGGAGAGGAGGCAAGAGTGACTGGGTATGAGGGAGTGGAAACTCCCCCTGCCTGACTCATAACCTCCACTCTTAGTCACTAAGCAGTAGTGCCGCTCAGAGAGCAGTAGTACCGCCCCTGTACGAACCCACGGCAGGAGGCCTGGTAGTACCGCTCAGGCAGTAGTATCGGGGAGCAAGGCGGTAGTACCGCTAACAAGCGGTAGTACCACCCAGACTCCGCGGTAGTACCGCGTAGGCAACAACTGGCAGGAGCAAAGTGGAACAAGGGAGGCTTATGCAAAACGAAGAGAGGAACAAGGAAATGCTCGAAAGGGACGCAAAACAACAACAAACGGAAGAGACACTCCAAGCACAAAAACAAGGGAAAAGATAAGCAAACTTGAAGCAACTCAAAACATACAAAGTCCTCAAGATTAGATACAACGAATATAGCCAACTCGAGAAGTAGCCTCCCAAAGACACGGCGGTGGCTGAAGCCACCTATGTTTGATTGAATTGGTATGGCACCGCGAAGATTTTAACCTTGGGCCCATGACCAAAACTCATCTTTGAAGCACAAGTACCATCAAGAATGGTTATTGTGAAAGACTTGATCGATTTATACATAATGGGGGAGGGAGAGTTCTTTGAGAGAACAACACTCCCCCTATGTCCATGCCTACATCTGGAACAAGATGAAATGATGAGTGAGGTGGGTGTGCCTAGATTCAAGCCACATTGCTCGAATCAATGATATTTAGCTCATGCCTTAACTCGCGAAATCTTGCTTCATCTAGAGGCTTGGTGAACATATCTGCTAGTTGCTCTTGAATATTGATGTAGATGATCTCAATATCTCTAAGCTTCATGTGGTCCCGAATGATGTGATGGTGAATCTCAATGTGCTTCATCTTGCTATGTTGCACGGATTGTATGAAATCTTGATAGCACTTTCATTGTTACATATAAGAGGCACTTTGTCACAAGTGACACCATAATCCTTTAAAGTTTGCCTCATCCATAGCAGTTGTGCACAACAACTTGCAGCGGCTACATATTTGGCCTCGGTGAAAGAGAGAGAGACGCAATTTTGCTTCTCCGAAGAGCAACTCACCAAAGAGCGACCAAGGAATTGGCACCCTTTGTAAGTTGACTTCCTCTCCACACAGTCTCTCTCCGAATCCGAGTCCTAATAACCCATGAGATTGAAGCTTGCTCCTTTGGGGTACCATAGGCCAAAGTTTGGGGTAGGTGCCAAATATCGAAAGATTCGCTGGACCGCCACAAAGTGGCCTTCCTTAGGTGCGGCTTGAAACCTTGCACAAATTTCCATACTCAACATGATATCCGGTCAAGATGCACAAAGGTAAAGCAAGGATCCATTCATGGAGCGATATACCTTCTGATCCACCGCTTTACCACTGGGATCACTGTCAAGCTTGCATTTGGTGGGCATGGGAAACTTGACCGGCTTGACATCATCTAACTTGAATCACTTGATTATACTTGGCTTGGGTGATGATTTTTCCTTCTCTCTTTTGCTTGACTTCGAACCCAAGAAAGAACTTCAACTCTCCAGCAAACTCATCATCGAAAAATATGTTAGGAGAACCAAATATAATATCATCAACATATAGTTGGCATATGAACAAATCCCCTTTGACCCTCTTAGTAAAAAGAGTGGGATCAACTTTCCCAATTTCAAACCCATGATCTTGCAACAACTCAGTAAGGTGCCATAGAGCGCCTTCTTGAGTTTGTATACATGATTTGGGACCTTGGGATCCTTGAATCCTGGGGGGTTGTTTGACATATACCAACTCATTCTAAAGATCATTGAGAAGCACTCTCCACATCCATTTGTTGTAACTTAAAATCACGATGAGATGCATATGCAAGCAACATGCGAATAGATTCAAGACGAGTAATGGGGGCAAAGGTTTCACCGTAGTCGATACCCTCGACTTGGGAGTAGCCTTGTGCTACCAATCTTGCCTTGTTTTGAAGCATTGCACAATTCGCATATTGCCTGTTCTTGAAGATCCATTTGGTCCCAATGACATTGTATTCCTCTGTTGGCCTTGGCACCAATTCCCAAACTTGGTTCTTCTTGAAGTTGTTGAGTTCATCATGCATGGCTTCAAGCCAATCCACATCATCGAGCACCTCATGTACCTTTTGGGGTTCAACACATGAAACAAACGCGTGATTCTCACAAAAATTTGACAATTGGTACGAGTGGTTACCTATTTTCTCAAGCTTCCAAGTACATTCTCCATGACATGTTGTTGATGCTTGAGCTTTGAAGACACCTTGGTGTCACGGCACTCCAAAAGTTCCGCAATGGGCATTTGAGGATCATTATCTTGATCATCTTGAGCACTATCTTGAGCGTGTTCTTGATAATGAGCTTGCACTTGATTTTGAACTTGCTCGAAGTCATTAACTTGATCTTGGGCATCATTTGGCGCATCATCATCTCCATGAGGTCGACTTGCCCTTGATCTTGTCATTTGGTTGAGGGCCTTCACTTTGTTCTTCGGAAGCATGTGGGTCTAGTATTGGTGATGGCTCTACTTGAGTAGAGCTTTGTCCTTCTCCTTCCGCCACAAGGGGTTCCTCAATGGGGAGTATTTAACCAATCCCCTTTCCACTTATGGCTTGAGGAGGAATTTCATCACCTACATCACAAAGCCCACTTTCCTCCACTTGGGAGCCATTATTTTCATAAAACTCCCTGTTACATGTCTCCTCAATGAGTCTGGTGGACTTGTTGAGGACACGGTAAGCATGAGAGCTTGTAGCATAACCAAAAAATATGCCCTCTTGAGCTCTAGGTTCAAACTTAGACAAATGAACACCTTTCTTGAGAATGAAACACTTACAACCAAACACCCAAAAGTACTTGAGGTTGGGCTTGTTATCGGTAAGTATCTCATATGGAGTGTTGTTCAAGCCTTTGTGGAGGTAGAGCGGATTTGATGGATGACATGCGGTGTTGATGGCTTCGGCCTAAAAGTTGTATAGAGATTTAAATTCCGCCATCATGGTCCTTGCCGCGTCCATCAACTTCCGGTTCTTCCTCTCTGCTAAACCATTTTGTTGAGGGGTATAGGGTGTGCATATTGGTGCTTGATCCCCTCATCACTAAGAAACTCATACAAGGTGTAGTTCTTGAACTCGGTGTCGTTGTGTCATGTGAAACCACGACCACCTATGGGGCTACGAGCCCCTTTTGGTTCGGCGGGGGGATGGGCACATTGCACAAAGAGCGGAGAAGCGTAAAACAGCATGACATATATCACACGGGCAGTTTTACCCAGGTTCAGGCCGCCGTGAGGCATAAAACCCTACTCCTACTTTGGTGGATTGATGGTTGAAAAAGTGGTGGTGAGCATAGCAAACTTGCCAGGCAGGGTTGCCTTGGGACGAAAATGGCTACGCATGTATGAATGTGTGAAGGTTCCAATCCGCTAACCCCTTCTTCGGTTGCCATGGGCCTCCTTTTATAGATTAAGGGGTCACCACTATGGAAAATCAGTCTTTACGTACTAATTAGATAGCAAACAGTGTTATCGTACCTAACTCTGCAGGCTGACAGAGTGCATTAGATGTGCCATCGAGTGTCACATCATAGCATGCCCGACAACCCTTGTCGGGCTGTTTTTCTAGCTTCGCGCCTGCTTGCTTGACACGTCTCAGGACGGGTGTCATATGGAGGTGTTTGCTGTAGGAAGTGGATGCCATGTGGCAAAAAGCATCCAGTTAGCCACCTTGTGTCTTGACACTGCACTGATCTATGACTTGTGTCGCTTGTGAGGTGGAGCGGTGGAGTAGCTTGCCTCCGCAAGCCCCGGCAAGCCTACCGGGACGATCTGGAAGCTTGCTTCTAGGGCAAACCCAACCTTAGCAAGCTCGCCTGCCCGGCAAGGGAGGTTCTTTCCTTAGCAACATCTTGCTTCTCTGGCTCATCCTGGTTTTCTTGATCTGCACTTGGATCCATCAAAGAATTTATCCCTCTTGCTTAGTCTGATCTTGGTGTTGTAATCTTGTCCTTGGGCATGTGCATAGTCTGGGCAACGGACCTAAGGTTTGTTGCACTGACAGGAACCCCGGGCCTGGCACGAACGCGCTGCTGGGCGTCATCAGGGCAGGCCCTAACCAGAGCACAAGCAAGAGCGCAAGAGTGGTTGTGCCCCCTGAGATCTTCTTTGCTTCTTCCTTCACCCGAGATGGGGTCAGTTTCCGGTTCTCCCGCGCGTCGTGCAACGCCAATTGTGGTGGGGCCATTCTTGTAATGGCCCGTGAATGACTTTAACGCACGGGCGGGTAATTGCCAATTCACTCTTGCCACCACGCCCTTATCCTTAGCCATGTATGATGCATGCATTGACTGGGGTAGGTAACGGAGGCGCGTGGTGCGGGAGAGCATCAAGGAAGGGGCGCGGTCTCTTTGGATTGGTAGAGGAGGATGGTGATTACTCGCTGAGGAATTAGCCCCCAGCCCCAGCTCGCCTATAGAAGGAGGAGCGGGGAGGAGCGGAGGCATTCATCCACATTCCTCTCTTCCTCCATCCTCTGCCTTCTCCTGGTTATGCTAAAAGGGAGAGCCCGGGGCCAGGCCCCGGGCCCTAGCTTAGAGCTGATGACACCAAGTGCTCGCGCGGACGCCTGGGGAGTGAGGCTGGTCCAGGTCCAGAGGCGGCACGGTGGGCGACCCATTCGTGGTCCAGGAGATATCAAGCCTTCACATTGTGGTGAAATGCTTGCCTTTTCTGCCTTGGTTGGCCGTCCGGCGGGGAGCGTGGCACCTTGCCGTGAGCCATTGCAGCTCACCGGCCTAGCGACTAGTTCTTGGAGCCTTCAACGCCCGTCCGGGGTGCAGGGCTCGGGATCATTGGTAATCCCAGCACCGCCACTTTCCTCGAAACTGGGGTTAGTGTCGAAGAGGAGGGCGCCTTCCTGCCCACCAAGGTGGGGAGCGGTGCACCTCGAGCACCCTGGTTGTTGCAATTCCTCACCGTCTCCTCGGGGGATGTGCCGGACCGAGAGGTCGGCATCTCCCTGGAGCGGTGTTGATGAAGATGAAGCCAGGGAAGACGGAGAAGGCGGGAGGCAGGCCGTTAGGTTGGAGTATGATGGCACCGACGCATTTCTCGTACTGGTGACCTGCCACCTCGTCTTTCCATTCTTCCCCTCCCCTTCCCGGCACCATCATCACTGGCCTCCCGGTCGACGGGGAGGGGGCTGCTCTCTTGGTGCCTTCGCCTCTTCCAGGAGTCTTCCAGCTGAGCTCCGACGGCCTTCCCTGCTGGTGCTTTTTCTGGGGCTTTTAATTGGTCCTGGAGGTGGTGACCAGGGTACCACTGAGCTGCTCCTTCCACCCTCCTCCTTCGCAGCCTCACCACTCACAATCTTGTGAAGCTGCGCCCGGCAGGCCATGACGAGACCGGGGTGGGCTCCTGCTTGGGTGTCCCTCCTGTCCCCTTCTCTTCCTACCGCAATACCTGGGATAAGAGGAATAGGGAGAGGAGTTTATGGGACACTTATCTTTTTTCAATCTTAAATCTGCAGGCACTCGCCAAATTTTAGTTCAAATAATGTAATCTCTTGAATCCACGTTTGTGTCATGTAAGGTCCGTACTTGTTTGATCTGCATATTAATGAAAAGGATGAACCTTTCCGGGGACTCGTGCATGTATATGTCCATCCAAAGGTGGGATGCCTCTATATTTTTAAGTAAACGAGTACCCCCGGCAGGCTATCCTGCTGGTACCCTCTATTTTGGTGTTGGGGAGTAGGCCTATCGGGCACAAACCATAAAGAGGGGACAGCCCCCTGCCAGTCCTTATCCATCAAAGGCCACTGCGACCACCCTGACCGAAGTAGCGTTCGAGTAGAAGGGTGGGAGTACCTAAGTTTCAAAGGATAGCAGGGTTTTCTCATGCACAAGCCTGTACAAAAGGTGGCTGTAGGGTAGGGCCCGACAGCCGCGCCCTATGGGTAGAACTTGCAAAGATGCTCAATATTCCATGAGTTTTGCAATTGAATGCCATCTTCGGTCTCCAGACGGACTACGCCAGGTCATGTGACTCATACTACCCGGTAAGGGCCTTCCCACTTGGGCGACAACTTGTTTGTACCCTTGGCAGACTGAACGCGCCTAAGGACAAGGTTGCCTTCCTCAAAACACCGGGTATGAACCCTATGGCTATGGTAGCGATGCAGGGCTTGCTGGTAGCGTGCTGCATGCATAGCAGCCCAGAGACGGTTCTCCTCGAGAAGCACAGCATCGTCACGCCGGTGTTGTTCCTTTGCTACTTCATTGTAGGCAAGTACTCGAGGTGACCCGTAAATGAGTTCTGTGGGGATAACTGCTTCTGCCCCATAGACTAGGGAGAAGGGAGTCTGCCTGGTAGCTCAATTTGGGGTCGTTCTTAGCAACCAAAGAACCACCGCTAGCTCGTCGATCCATCAACTGCCGCACTTCAGCAGCTTATCAAATGTTCTCGTCTTGAGGCCCAACAGCACTTCAGCATTCGCCCTCTCAGCTTGTCCATTGCTTCTGGGATGTGCAACAAAGGCAAATGAAATCTTGCTTCCCAAGGCATGAACATATTGCACGAAGGCGTGGCTCATGAATTGGGTGCCGTTGTCGGTGATGATCCAGGTGGGGACCCCGAAGCGGCACACCAAATCTTTCAAGAACTTGATAACTGACTGAGCAATCACATTTCTCATGGCAGCTACTTCCGGCCACTTTGTAAACTTGTCTATTGCAACAAACAAGAATTCAAAGCCCCGGGGAGCTCGGGGGAAGGGACGAGGATATCGAGCCCGCAGACCGAAAACGGCCATGATAAAGGGATTCTCTGAAGTGCTTGCCAAATATAGCAACAACGGCTCCTGTGGTTTGGGTGCAACCAAAGTGGGCATAGAAGACAAGTAGGTCATCAAATCTTGCAATGTTGCGTCTGCTTCCAGGGTCCACTTCATAGGTCATGCCTTCTTCAAAATTGTGAAGAACAGCAAGGCACACTCGGCAGACTTGGAGATGAATCTGCTAAGCGCGGCAACGCATCCTATCAAATGCCTCACATCCTTAACTGTCTTGGGTGCCTAAATCTGCTCGATGGCCTTGATCTTATCGGGGTTGGCCCTGATCCCACCGTGGGACACAAAGAAACCTAGAAGCTTGTCAGAGGGAATGCCAAACACACACTTCTCCGGGTTTAGCTTCAAGTTGATCTTGCGCATATTAGCAAATATCTCTTCCAAATCCTGGATGAGCTTTGATCTGTCCTTGGTCTTGACCACAATATCATCCATATAAGCTTCAATGTTCCTATGCAACTGTGGTTCAAAACCAATTTGGACCCTGCACTCTTCAACCCGAAAGGCATGCGCACAAAGCAGTATGTGCCACATGGGGTGATGAATGAGGTTGTTTCTTCATCTTCCTTGGACATAAATATCTGATGGTACCCAGAGTATGCATCCAAAAAGGAGAGCAAATCACACCCGAAAGTGGAATCCACAATCTGATCGATGTGTGGCAAGGGGAATTGGTACTTCAGGCATTCCTTGTTCAGATCCATGAAATCTATGCAAATCCTCCATTTCCCATTAGCCTTACGCACAACCACTCAGGTTGCTAACCATGTTGGATGTAGTAATCCTCTAACCAAACCAGCTGCCTCAAGTTTCTTGATCTCCTCGGCAATTAACTGTTTTCGCTCCAAGGCCTGCTTCCGAAACTTCTTGATGGGTCGGGCATGTGGGCAGACAACAACGTGGTGCTCAATTACCTCCCTAGGAACACCGGGGATATCAGATGGTTGCCAAGCAAACACATCAACATTCGCACGTAGGAAGGCAATGAGCGCGGTTTTGTTGGAACTCTCTGGCACGTCATCAATAGGTGTGGCACACTCCGTAGAGGTACGCTTCTTGGATTCCTTGCGGCATCATTACTACTCCTCTTCTTTCCTTTGTTGTCCTTGGCGGGTACTGCGGCTTCAGCGGCCTATGCCGCAACTGCATCCCGGTACATCTTATCCACGCAAATCATTGCATCTTTATTGTCCGACGGAATGGAAATGACGCCCATCGGCCCTGGCATCATCAAGGTATTGTAGGCATAGTGGGATGTCACCATGAATTTGGCCAGAGCCGGGTTCCCAAGGATTCTGATGTATGGCGGGGTGAGGTCGACCACATCACACACAATCTTCTGAGTCTATAGTTTAACTCTCCCCCAAATGTCACTGGCAATGTGATCTTTCCCTTCGGACGACTCCTGCCGGGATTGACTCCTTGAAACGTGCTCGTGGCCTTGAGCTCTTCCTCTACTATCTAGAGTTTACTGATAACCTTTGGGGAAATCATATTCAACCCAGCCTCGCCGTCAACCTACATCTTTATGACTTTGAGGTTGCCGATCGTTGGTGAGACCAATAACGGCAAGCACCCTACCGCAGTGATGCGGTTAGGGTGATCATATTCATCAAAGATGATGGGCATGCATGACCACCTGAGCGGCTACCGAGAACCTACCGCTGGCTCCATGGCATTGACCTCACGCGCCCACTGTTTAAGTTGGTGGTGAGAGGAGTGCAAAGATGCACCCTCGTCAATACACAGGGCATTAGTAGCCTTCTGGAATTCCTGCTCACTAGTTTCCTCTTCATCCCCTCCATCACTTTCATCATTGCAATCCTACTTCTCTCGGCCCCTGGCGGGTTTCCCTTGGTTCCGAGGAGCCTTGCCGGGGCGATTTGCTTCACCTCCCCGGCCCTTTCAGTTAGTACCGTTCTGACCTTTTTCCTTATCACGCTTCTCATACTCGGCCCTTTGCTTCTTGATGACCTGCTCAACCTGAAGACACTCCTGGAGATCGTGGCCCTTGGTCCGATGAATCTTATAGTATGGTCCATCACTTTTCCCAGCTTTCTCGGCAGCCGCAGCCTCTCGACAGTCAGCGCATGCAGCGGCTTCCTTGCCGGGGGCTTCGGCTTTAGCCTTCTTGTTCGTACTAGGCATGCCCGATCTCTCAACGGTCATCACTGCCTTACCCTTGCGCTTCTGGTTACACTTCTTGTTCTTCTTCTTTGACTGGTGGTCTCGTCGTCATCCTCTGAGTCGATGTCGACACAATCTTCCTCTCCAGGAAGTTTCCTCCCCTCCTCCACCCGAGCACATTTTTCCACCAAGGCATACAACTCCTTCATAGTCTTGGGCAACCGAACATTCATCTTGGAACGTATCCTGTGGTTGCGTATATTGGATTGGAAGGCAGCTATCAGAGCAATCGGGTGGATGTCTGGGATATTTCTGTGAACTTGGCTGAATCTCTGCAAGTACTTTCGTAGAGTATCTCCTTCTTTCTGCTGGAGAAGCTGCAAGTCGCTTGGCCGCCTTGGTTCTTGATGGCCGCCCGTGAAGGCGCCAATGAACTCATGCACACGTCAGCCCAGGTTGAAATGGAGTTCTTCGGCAGGTGCATCAGCCAAGATCTCACATTTGACTTGAGCACCAAAGGGAACTAGTTGGCGAACACCTTCTCATCTCTTCCCCAGGCAACTTCAACAGTGATAGTGTAGATGCTCAAGAACTCTTCCGGGTTCAGTCTCCCATCATACTTCTCGGGTATCTCTGGCTTGAACATGCAATCGGACGGCAAACGGACTTGCCGCAGCTCACGGGTGAAGGTAGGGCACCCAACCTCGAAAGGCAGGTACCTACCATCTCCGAGCACGGGCTCGTCGACATCAGTGCCGTCGCACCCGTTGGGCTGGTAGCGGTTGTCATGGCGCCACTCGATGACGACGCGAGTGCCTTCCCTCTGCCTGTCCTCTTGGGCCCGCTGTTGAACTTGGCGTGCTCGAGGGTCGGAAGAGGCCATCGAGGCATCATTGGGCTCTTGGTTACGTGGCTCCCGTGCTGCTTGCCGTGGTGCGGACTGCACCATGGGGGTGGGCCCTTCCATTCGGCCAGCCACATGATCTGTTGTCGTCACCTGGGGAGGCCGTGGCGGGCTAGCTTGCTATGATCCTCCCGCCTCGCTGAAACCAATCAGGCTTTGGATGGTGGCTCGCCACTCATCCATCTGATAGGTTGCCGGTGGAAATCTCAACAGCAGTTGTACCTGTGCCATGGCCTCTGAGGCAGCGCTTGGCATAAGTGATGATTATGTAGACCGCAGTGTCGCTCGGCTCCTGATGGTGCCGGTGGTGACCGCATCATGGCCTCGTTATTGCAAACCAGGCGCTTGGACGGCGTGGTGACGCACTAGAGGTGCGTGAGGGCCAGCGGCTCCATTGGGCACTATAGCTGGGTCAGCCCGTTCCGGGGGTGGCGCATGCCCTCCGGTCGCGCCCGCAGTGGGGGTGGCTGGAGGGTTGTGATTCTCCCCAAAACGTGCACCACCACTGCGGCTGTGCCCTTCGGCGGTGAGAGAGGGTGCAGGCAGAATAATCCCTCTATCCATACCTCGTGGAGCATGGCCGCTGAGATGTTACTGATGTTGTCCTTCCTTGGTGCCTCCCGCATCTTCTTCGGCCATTGGGGTGGTGGTGATAACACCGCCTGCGCCGACCACATCCCCCGCAGCATCCACATCCTCACGCATCCCCGCGTTCCCCGTGACGTCGGCGGTCTCGGGTGGCGGATCCTTCGAGGTAGACGGGTGATTTGCAGCACCGGGCTTCTTCTTGGGCGCCATAGTCAATGACAACGTCGATGATGAAAATGGCGATGAAGATGACGCGCTACTAACGCTCTCGGTTTTGCACAATTGAACTCCCTACCTGGCGCGCCAAAGATGTTGTGAGAAACCACGGCCACCTATGAGGCTACGAGCCCCTTTTGGTTCTGCAGGGGGATGGGCACATTGTACAAAGAGTGAAGAAGCGTAACACAACGCGGCAGAGATCACACGGGCAGTTTTACCTAGGTTCGGGCCGCCGTGAGGCATAAAGTCCTACTCCTGCTTTGGTGGATTATTGGCGGAAAAAGTGGTGGTGAGCATAGCACACTTGCCCGTCACGGTTGCCTCGGGTCGAAAGTGGCTACGCACGTATCAATGTATGAAGGTTCCAATCCGCTAACCCTTTCTCCAATTGACATGGGCCTCCTTCTCTAGATTAAGGGGTCACCATAGTGGCAAATCAGTCTTTATGTATTAATTAGATAGCAAACAGTGCTATTATACCTAACACTGCAGACTGACAGAGCGCATTAAATGCGTCGTCGAGTATCACATCACAGCGTGCCCGGCAACCCTTGATGGGCTATTTTGCCAGCTTCGCACCTGCTTGCTTGACACGTTTCAGGACGGGTGTCATATTGAGGTGTTTGCTTTAGGAAGTGGCTACCATGTGGCAAAAAGCAGCCACTTAGTCACCTTGGAACTTGACACCGCACTGATCTATGACGTGCGTCGTTTGTGAGGTGGAGCGGTGGAGTGACTTGCCTCCGCAAGCCCCGGCAAGCCTGTCAGGATGACCTTGAAGCTTGCTTCTGGGGCAAACCCAACCTTGCCAAGCTCACCTGCCCGGCAAGGGAGGTTCTTTCCATAGTGACATCTTGCTTCTATGGCTCATCCTGGTTTACTTGATCTACCCTTGGATCCTTCAAAGAATCAATCCCTCTTGCTTAGTCTGATCTTGGTGTTGTAATCTTGTCCTTGGGCATGTGCATAGTTTGGGCAACGGACCCAGGGTTTGTTGCATGATGTCTACTATGCAACTTTATCCTTGTAGACGTTGTTGGGCCTGCAAGTGCAGAGTTCTGTAGGACAGTAGCAAATTTCCCTCAAGTGGATGACCTAAGGTTTATCAATCCGTGGGAGGTGTAGGATGAAGATGGTCTCTCTCAAACAACCCTGCAACCAAATAACAAAGAGTCTCTTGTGTCCCCAACACACCCAATACAATGGTAAATTCTATAGGTGCACTACTTCAGTGAAGAGATGGTGATACAAGCATAATATGGATTGTAGATGTAGGTTTTTGTAATCTGAAATTATAAAAACAGCAAGGTAGCAAGTAACAAAAGTGAGCGAAAACGGTATTGCAATGCTTCTAAACAAGGCCTAGGGTTCATACTTTCACTAGTACAAGTTCTCTCAACAATGATAACATAATTGGATCATATAACAATCCCTCAATATGCAACAAAGAGTCACTCCAAAGTCACCAATAGCGGAGAAGAAATGAAGAGATTATTGTAGGGTATGAAACCACCTCAAAGTTATTATTTTTGATCGATCTATCTGGCTACTCCTATAAGTGTCACAAACATCCGTAGAGTTTGTAATAAAATAACACCTTAAGACACACATCAACCAAAACCCTAATGTCACCTAGATACTCCAATGTCACCACAAGTATCCGCGAGTTTGATTATACAATATGCATCACACAATCTCAGATTAATCTATCCAAACCAAAACAAACAACTTCAAAGAGTGCCCCAAAGTTTCTACCGGAGAGTCAAGAATAAAACATGGGCCAACCCCAATGCATAAGTTCACAAGGTCACTAAACCCGCAAGTTGATCACCAAAACATACATCAAGTGGATCACGTGAATATCCCATTGTCACCATAGATAAGCACATGCAAGACATACATCAAGTGTTCTCAAATCCTTAAAGACTCAATCCGGTAAGATAACTTCAAAGGGAAAACTCAATCCATTATAAGAAGGTAGAGGGGGAGAAACCTCACATGAGCGAACTATAATAGCAAGGCTCGCGGTACATCAAATATCGTGCTAAATCAAGAACACGAGAGAGAGATAGAGAGAGAGATCAAACACATAGCTACTGGTACATACCCTCAGCCCCGAGGGTGAAATACTCCCTCCATGTAATGGAGAGTGCCGGGATGATGAAGATGGCCACCGGTGATGGTTCCCCCTCCAGCAGGGTGCCGGAATAGGGTCCCGATTGGTTTTTCGTGGCTACAGAGGCTTGCGGGGGTGGAGCTCCCGATCTTGGTTTTGTTCTGGAAGTTTGGGGATATATAAGAGGTGTTGGTGTCGGGAACAAGTCAGGGGGGGGTCCCCGAGGCAGCCACGAGGTAGGGGGCGCGCCCTCCACCCTTGTAGTGGCATCGGGACTCTTCTGGTCCATCTCCGATGCTCCGCGGACTTCTTCTGGTCCAAAAACAATCTCCGTAAATTTTTAGGTCAATTGGACTCCGTTTGGTATTCCTTTTCTGTAAAACTCAAAAATAAGGAAAAAACATAAACTGTCACTGGGCTCTAGGTTAATAGGTTAGTCCCAAAAATCATATAAAATAGCATATAAATGCATATAAAACATCCAAAACAGATAATATAATAGCATGGAACAATCAAAAATTATAGATACATTGGAGACATATCATTGCACCAATACGTTGTCACTTCTAATCATCAATATCTTTGCCTCATGTTGACATTGAGCTTCCTTAGCAAAGTCGATGATGGTTTGTTGGGTCTCACTCTTCCTCTTGAAGAAGTACATCAAAGTATATCTTGAGTAATCATCCACAATCACCAAGCAATACTTTCTTCCCCCAAGACTATGGAAGGATGGAGGACCAAAGAGATCCATGTGGAGGAGCTCCAAGGGCCTCTTCGAGTAGATGACAATCTTGGGCCGGTGAGCCGTTTCATGGAGCTTTCCTTCGATACAAGCACTGCAAACACGGTCTTTGGCAAAGATCACATTTGTTTGTCCATGAACGTGGTCCCCATTGAGGAGACTTTGCAAAGATCTCATATTGACATGGGCTAGTCGGCGATGCGAAAGCCATCCCACATCAACTTTAGCCATTAGGCAAGTCTCGGTCTTAGTGGGTCGCTCCAAAACGTTCACCACATAGAGACTGTTCTCGACATGCCCAACAAATGCTACTTTAAGAGTCTTGCTCTAGAAAAGGGCCACGGTATCAAGATCAAAGAATGTTGCAAATCCCATAAGTGAAAGTTGACAAACGGAAAGCAAATTGTATGCAAGGGACTCAACAAGCATGACCTTCTCAATAGATAAATCGTGAGAGATGAACACATTTCCAAGTCCCAATGCCTTAGATGTTGAAGCATCACCGAATTGGATATGGGTGGGCATATATGGAATTGGATGCACATCCACCACCAAGTCCTTGATCCCAATCATATGATTTGTCGCTCCACTATCGAGAAACCATGACACCCCACCGGAAGCAAACTCCTACAAGAGATCAATCCTTGGATTTAGGTACCATTTTTGAATAGGTCCTTTGAGGTTAGCAAAAAGGGTCTTACGAACCCAAATAGACCATTCAATGTACTCATACGAAGAACCAAAAAATTTAGCATAAACATGCCCATCACTAGCATGACACAAAACATAAGAGGGGATAAAGCCATCGGCTTTGTTGGTAGGGATGGTTTTGCCATTCTTGGCATTACTACCCACTTCCTTGTTCCTCTTCTTCTCATGAATACCCTCACCCGCCTTGACAAAGGCTTCCTTGAGCAGGAGAGGTTGCTTGGTCTTGTTCTTCTTTTTCTTCTTTGACTTGCGTACAAACCCAAGTCCTTCCTTTCCCAAAACTTCCTTTTGGTTACTCAAAAGGTCATTTAGGTTCTTCTCGCCTTCTATGCATGTCACAAGGCCCTTCTCAAGTTGCTCTTTCAACTTGGCATTTTCCACCACAAGATGCACATTCTCACAATAAGGGTTAGTAGCATGGGCATTATCAATTAGAATGAAAGGAGGACACGTAGAAATCTCCTTGGTTAGCTTCACTTGGAGTTGATCATGAGACTCCTTGAGAGAGGCATGAACACCCTTCAAGACCTTGTGAACCTTTTCAAGTGTGTCAAACTCTACCTTGAGTTGATCATGCCCAACCCCAAGTGCAACTTTCTCGGATTTAAGCACACGAGTAAGAACAATAGCATGATCAAGATCTTTTTACAGTTTAGCATCATCAACGTTATGTGACTCCTCAAGAGTCAAACGAAGACCTCGGTCTTCCTCTAGAGCAATGGAAAGATCCGCAATCTCATGAGCATAGTCACGACAATGCCCCTCCAACTTGGAGATCGTATCCTCATGAGACTCAATGATATAATTGGCCTCACCAAGTTGTTCCAAGAGAGCAACAAAGTGCTTCTTGGATTCACCCTTGAGCTTACTCAAGAATTTGTTAAACTTGTTCTCATCAACTTTCTCCACCTCACTATCATCTACACAATCTAACAATGAAGGAGTAGAAGTGATGGTGGTTTTGATGTTGGGGTTTACCTTATTAATACCTTTGGCCATTAGGCACTTGACAATGAGGTTCTCGTTGGGTTCACCAAAGAGAGACACCTTGGAGGGGGGAGAGGTGGCAATGGCCACGGTTGCTGTTGCCATTCCTTCACCACTTGTATCATTTTCATCATCATCAGAGGGGTATTCTTCATGTGCCACCAAACCCTTTGGAGGTATCTTCTTGGTGAAGTTGTTCTTGTTTGGGAAGGACTTGGCTTTGTCTTTGCGAATGAATTTGCCACCATTGTGTTCCCTCTTCTCATAAGGACAATCCGCCATGAAGTGACTCACATTGCCGCAATTGTAGCACGTCCTCACTTGTTGCTTGTTCTTTGACCCACTTGAATTGTTTTTGGAGAAGTTGGGCCTTGAGTTTCTATTGTTGCACCAAAATTGCCTTGACGTGAGAGCCATGTGCTTGTGGTAAGAATATTTGGTGTCTTCGGGACAACCCTCTTCTTCCTCCTCCTCTTCTTCTTTCGGAATAGCCTTGGCCTTCAAGGCAAGGGTGGGAGAGATTTTCTTTGACCGGACATTTTCAAGAGCATTGCCGACGGTCTTGTTCATGATGTTCATGGCAATAAACTTATCCAACACTTCTCTTGAAGATAAGGTATGGAAATCCGGCCTTTGACGAGACATGGCCTTGTTGAATGGCATGATGGCCTTGAGAAACTTGCGCTTGATCTAGTTTTCATCTGTATTCTTGCTCCCATGGTCTTGAAGAGCAACCGTAAGAGTTGTCACTATTGAATTCAAGGCTCCGCGGATCCAAGGATATTCGAACTCTTGGGCGTGAACGATGGATATCACTTCACGATGATGCTAGCTCCCCATACCCATGGCTTGATCTCACCAACTACGCTGGATTGTGAGGAAGGAATGAACAGAGAGATTTACCCAGGTTCGGGCCACCTTGCGGTGTAAAACCCTACTCCTACTTTTCGTGGATTGGCCTCACAAGGAGGTGGAGGAAGAACTAGTACAGTGGATGAGCAGCCTCGCGAGGGCTCTGGTGGTGAGGATGGATCGGCCTAGGTCGGATCCTTTCTACGGTGGTGGCTAACCCATACTTATAGTGGCCTTGCTCCTCTTCCATCATAGCTTAGGCGGGAAGGGATTCCACAATAGCCATTGAAAGGGGACAAGGAGTACATCTTATCCTGACGAAAGGTGGTC
Source organism: Triticum dicoccoides (assembly GCF_002162155.2). Lineage (NCBI taxonomy): Eukaryota > Viridiplantae > Streptophyta > Magnoliopsida > Poales > Poaceae > Triticum > Triticum dicoccoides. Next base: position 252,067,344 of record NC_041387.1, read on the forward strand.
TTCGCCTCCATTGCTTCTGGCCATGACACATTGGTGGGTTCCGCGATGACATCCGTCCTGCCGAGCTCGTGCTCTTGGTCTCGTTGCACCGGAACGGAAAGCTTTGGGGCCTTCCTCAGGAATTTGCGCCTGCCCTTGCTCCCTTAGCAACAAAGAGGAAATTGTCCCCTCTGCACCCGTTGGCGCCCGCCTGGCCTTAGTCATCATGGCTCACGTCATCGCGACCTCACAAGGCGGGTGGCTTGCGTACAGTTCTTCGCTCATCAGGAGGCAGGCTCGGGGAGCTTCTCCTCTAGAGGTCTTGGCGTTTCTCCCCTCGTGAGGCTGAGGCCCTCACGAGGATGTTGTACTGGTGGTCTTGTAGCTCGGGCCGTACCGGGCCATCGATGAGCCCGCGTGTTGGGCCGCAGGCAGGCAAGTCTGGGCACCGCCAATCCCAGAACACCGACAGTAGCCCCCGGGCCCACGGCGCGCCCGGCCTGGCTTGGAGGCGAACGCAAGGAGCGAAGGGCGACGTGCCACAGGCCTCAATCGCCTGCGGGGGAGGCTCGATGCGTGGTGCATGATGAGATGCGGACGCCTCCACTTCCCCATGTCACCTCGACAATCGCCCCGATTTGACAATGGCCTAACGGAAGCTGCGGAGCCATCATTGCTCGGAATGCGGAGGGTGCTGGTTAGCCTCTATTTGCCTATAAGAGGGCAAGGGGGCATAGCCCCCAACCTGTCTTCATCTTCTTGCCTCCCTACTCCAAGCTACCGCCTCGACATCCATGGCGCCAGTGAGGTGGTTTTTTGCCGTCAAGAAGGGCAAAGCCCCGAGGAGAGACCAGGCTCGCCGCCGCCCAAGAGGGGGCGCGACCGTCCCGCAAGTCCACAACAACGCCGGCGACAGTTCCCTAGGGGCACGAGCGCACCCCCATTGCCTCCGGCTGTCATGGCAAGGGTCCCTCCCGCGGAAGCGGCTGCGGAAGCCATGGTAGCTACGGTCGAGGTGGAAGGCTCATGGTGGCCGCCGGACCACCGCGCCTGTGATCCCACTCGGCCGGCATGGCCCGAGAGTTGGTGGTGTGGGTGGAGAGGCCGGCAGGCACCTGGATCCAGGTCATGTGCTTCTTCACGGAGGAGTTGTCGGTCGGAGGTGGAGGTCGAGGTTACCCCTGCAGGCAATGTGTTCCTGAACCGCGAGTGGAAGAAATTCACCCGCGACCGCGGCCTGCAGGGGAGGTGTGCCCTCTACTTAAAGTATGACGTGCCGGTGACACTCTTCGTCAAGGGCACCCAGAGGGCGCTTGGGGTACTACCCAGAGGGCGACGGCAGCAACAGCGACCACCTCTCCAACGACGACAACCATCACGGTTGCGGCGTCCTCCGCGGTGAACTTGCCCTTGGAGACGGTCGCAACACCTCTGGCAGCAGCGACGCTTCCCCCGGGGAAGGCCCGAGCGATGACGACTACGACGAGCCGCCATGTCGCCGCACCCGGACCAAGGAGGAGGCTGGGCCGTCGCACTGCCATACTCCCTTTAAGAAATAGGAGGGCTTCGACTGAGCATGGGCGGCGCTGGAGCCAGGCTTCAGGAACAGCGGCCCTCGGGAGGCTGCTCCTTTTGTTTTTTTTGTTACCTTCATCGAGAGTCATGAAGAGCCCCACGGGGCGTGTAATGAACTGCGACACTTGTGCCTTGATATCAGTGTTTCCCGCTCATACTCTAGCATTTACATTGTTACTAATTGAAAGGTTCCTGCTTGATGCAATTAGGATAACTTAGCTTGGTGCACTTGTTACCCTTGGCGGGCTCCCGCGTCGTGGGGGCGCGCTCCTATGGAGCCTTGATCCTAAGTACACCCTCAGGGTCCTAGGGAGGCTCCCTTCTTATGGACTGGATCGCTCTGGGGTCTTGAGGGCCTCACAGCCCACAAGGTCCCTGGGCGACCCGCGAGATTACAGAGCCTTTGAAGATTCCTCCACCAGGCGTCGAACCTCGCGGAGGTGTAAAAAGCACTTGACGTGGGATTCCTCAATAATGAGCCAGACTCTAGCTGCTCTTTCTCCAGCCACCCTTCCCTGGTGCGCATCTTGTGTCCAGGGCCCCCGAGCAAGGGTCGATCGTCGCTAGTATGTCAGGTCGCGATGGCCGGCAAGGCCAGGAGATAAACCCTCCTGTGGCCAGGGGCCGAAAGGAATACGTGCCTATTGGTTCGCTCGAGAGCATCGCGCGAGGACTCGGACGCCAAAGCCTTTGTGAGGTGTGCATGCGGGCAGACCCACGGCTATTGTGGCCTGGGACTCCAACATCGCTGGGGCTAGCCCGAGCGTAACACCGTGCCCAGCCCCCGGTCGCAGGACCCACCACTTCCTCTAAAAACGAGATTCGAGGACAAAAAAACACTGCGAGGAGAAAAAAGAAAGTCCCACCCCTTTTCGAATAAAGATGCGAGATCTTCAAACTTCATTCCAAAAAGTGGCAAATTGGTTACAAGAGCAAGCGAAAGAAAAAGCCGCGTCCGGCGCCTAAGCTAGTCGTCCCACCAGCGCGGAGCATGGGGCCTCCACTAGGCATGGGCATAGTCGATTTTTGATCGTGTCGTCCGCCAGCGTGAAGCATGGGGCTTCCACTTGGGCATGGGCGGGAGCTCCCGCGGGGCCGTGGGGAGGCGCACCGAGAGACTCCGGGGCGTGTACAACCCCATTCATTACTACATGAGAGTGTCACGGGTATAACTTGCGGAGATGTTAGATGTCCAAGCATTCTGGATGGGGACCCCGTCCTGCACCTCCAGGTGTGCGGCACCGGGCCTGGAGACACGGGTGGCCATAAACTGGCCCTCCCATATGGGCAAGAAATTGTGGAGGCCCTCTCTGGAGGACCCACCTCTGGACAAGGACTCCAATTTCGAGAGTCCGGGGCGAATATTATAGCAATGGTAGCGCCGCAGCGCCTGCTGGTACCTCGCGACATCGAGCGAGGCCTGGCGACGGGCCTCCTCCCTGAGCACGAGATCTGTTCCCCATGAGGCATCCTGATGCACCTCGTCGAATGCTAAGACGTGCGGGAGAAATGCCTGACCTCGTGCGGAAGGACTGCCTCAGCACCGTAGACGAGGAAGAATGGGGTCTCCCTGGTGGGCTTAGTAGCAGTGGTGCGGATGGATGACAACACAGATTGAAGCTCACCGAGCCAACCCCTGACGTATGCCTCAAGCTTCTTCTTGAAGCTCCTTGCCATGAGGCCCCTCAGGACCTCCACGTTGGCGCGCTCGGCTTGGCCGTTGCTCCATGGTGCGCTACGGAAGCATAGCATATCTGCGTTCCAAGGTTAGCCCAATATGTTCTGAAGAGGTTTCTTGTGAATTGGGATCCATTGTCGGTAATGATTTGGTTGGGGACACCGAACCGGCTCACGAGACCCTTGATGAACTTGATGGACGAGCCGGCGGGGATGGTGCACATGGGCTCCACCTCCGCCCACTTCATGAACTTGTCGATGGCGACGTAGAGGTAGCGGTAACCGTCGGCCGCCAAAGGAAATGGGCCTGGGATATCCAGCCCCCACACCGCAAAGGTCCATGAGAGCGGGATGGACTGGAGACCTTGCGCAGGCTGATGAATCTGCTTGGTGGGGAACTCACAGGCCTCGCAGGATCGCACCAGCTCGGTGGCATCATGGAATGTCGTAGACCAGTAGAACCCGCTACGCAACACCTTGCCCACGAGGGTGCGCGATGAGAAGTGGTGTCCACAATCTCCACTATCAGCCAACAGCTCGCGCCCCTGCTCCTCGGATATGCACTACATCAATACGTCGTTGGGGTGTCTTCGGTACAGCTCGCCGTCCTGCAAGCAATAAGCAGTGGTCTGGCGAGTTACGCGATTTGCGTCCTCCTCCTTCTCTAGCAAGGCACCGCGACGTAAATATGCCTTGAACTCCTCAGTCTAGTAGCGTGCCTGAGGTTCCAACACCAGGAGCAGGCAGGCTCCCAACATTGGACCACAGGCTGGGGCGCTAGAGGACGAGACTGATGGTGGCTCTTCCTGGAGCAGCGTCGGACATGCGGTCGGGGGCGCCGCCGACAGCTTCAAGAGTCTCTCCTCGAAGACGCCAGGCTTCTGAGGCTCGTGGAGAGATGCCCTCTTGGTGATGTCGTCTTCTTGTTCGCGCCGTGCGGGACGTGCTACTATTCCATGCCTAGGAAGCGCTTTTCAAATTTGCGTACCTCTTCCAGGTATGCCTCCATGTGCGGTTTGTACTCCTTGTTGGAAAAGTTGACTAGGAGCTGGGAGTCACCCTTGATGGTGAGGCGCTTGGCCCCCAGGGCGGCCGTGGCCCTGAGGCCAGTGATCAAGCACTCGTATTCTGTGATGTTGTTGCAGACCTTCTCGCCATGCTGCAAGCAAAGCTGCATGGCATAGTAGAGCTTGTCCTTGGTCGGTGAGATGAGCACGACTCCAACCCCCGCTCCCCGTCGTGCAAAGGCACCGCCGAAGTGCATAACCCAACCATCGGGCACCTCGTCACCAGGAGTGAGAGACAGGCCCTCGTCCATCCTCCTGTTAGGAGCATCCGTCCACTCCACCATGAAATCAGTGAGGGCCGCACCCTTGATGACCCTGGTTGTGTTTAACTCCAGCTGGAAGGCCTGCAACTCGATGTTCCACTCTGCAACCCTCCCAACGGTTTTGGGGCTGCATAACACTTTCTCAAGGGGTTATGCAAAGACGTCCTTGATGGGGTGGCCCTGGAAATAATGACGCAGCTTCCTTGAGGTGATGAGGAGTAGGAGCAGGAGCTTCTGCTGCATAGGGTATCACGCACATCTCGTAGCACGGTGCTAATGAAGTGCACCGGATGCTCGGCGAGGGGCGAGGTGTCGACGGCGCCATGCTCCATGTGGGGCACGAGGAACTTGGGAGCCCCATCGGTTGGTGAAGTGTCAAGGTGTTGTAGGATCAAACCCTAGGAAGGATCTTTTCACACTTGGAGGGGGAAAAGGAGGAAAACACTCAAGAACACCAAGAACAAATCTCTCAAACAAACCCAAGTATCACATCCACTAGAGTAGCACACATGAGTTCCACAAGATTACAAGATCAATACAAGGAGAGTAGCACTAGGTAAATTCTTCCCACTAGGTGAGGTCTTGATGATCTTCTCCAAGAGGAGGCCTTGATAATCCAATGGATTCTTCCCTAGGTGGGGGCTTGAGCTCCTAAGAGGAGGGGATACAAGGAGCAAAGGCTCGCAATGTTTAGTCTAATCTTTGCTAACCTCCAAATGAGCTAGGGAAAGAGTTTATATAGCCTAGGGACGAGTTAGGAGAGGGGAGAGGGATACAAGGGTAAAAACCCAACAAGGCACGCAGGCTCTCGAAGTTGTCCGGGCACCCGGGGTCAAACCGGCCGGGCACCCAGACCGGTCAGGGGGTTGGCGCGGGGTAGACCGGGCACCCGGGGGTGAGAGCCCAGGCACCCAGGGAGAGCTGGGCCGGCCAAGGCAGAAGGCCGGGCACCCGGACTGCGGGCTGGGCGCGATCCAGGGAGGGACCGGGCACCCAGTGTCCAGAAGCCGGGCACCCGGGCCGGCGGCCTGTGGCGCTGGTGGTGGAGGCCGGGCACCCGAGCCTCAAGGCCAGGCACCCGGGATGGCCTGGGCCGCAGCTGGCCAAGAGAGGCCGGGCACCCGGGGCCGGCTGGCAGCAGCGCCATGGAGGGGCCGGGCCTCCAGGGCCAAAGCGCCCGGGCACCCAGAGGGTCCAGAGCCTCTCCTTCTTCTCTCTTCTCGCTCCTCTCCTCCTTCTCCTCGACCGTAGGTGCTTGGGTCTTCGTGCTAGCCTCTTCATGATCAACACCTTGACACCTAATCATGCATAGTACTTCCGTTTGAGGTAGGACCCAATTCCCGTGTGAAATAGAATGGAACTCGGAGAGGAAAGAAGTGACCTCGTTCTCAATGTTGCGTGCACGTGCTCTTGTCATTGGCCCTCTTGGTGTTTGCGGTGGTGATGGAGTGTCGATGCAGGTAGTTGAGGGATGCTCCGCATCATCTCCCCCACCCCTTGGGAGAGGTCCGACCTCGGATCGTGATCCTCATCACCACGGAAACGATTGTCGTGGATGGACTTGTTGTTGGACGAAGTGGAAGTCATGGCGCAATCCAAGTACTCCAAGGTGTCGCCGGAGGAGTATACGTGCAAAATGAGCAAACACAAACGACACTCGGAAATACAATGGTTAGCGCATACAAAGTGTCCATTAAGAAAGAATAAGTCTGTGCAGCAAGATTGTTCGTGGCGAAGCGCATGAAGCTTATCAAGATGATAAAGAATGAGATGCAAAGAGTTCATGGGAGCAAAAGCATTCATTGTGCACACAAATGTGTTGTGAATATGATCAATGCAACCATGGTTTATCAATAGCATGAATATGGCAATGGATGCTCAATATGAAAAAGTTATCATGTAATTGATGGTAGGCAATAAGATCATGATGTATGAATATTCCATCAAGAAAGATCACAAGAAATTTGCTAAGGAAATGGACAAGCTCAAATATCATGGGAATACGAGATGCAACAAGGCAATCATAATGTGTGTCAATCCATGCATAGGGTGCAAACTTGCGGTGAGTATTGGATGTCCATCGAGCATGACATGTGGAAGCATAATCACCCAATATGGAGGTTGTGGTACAAAAAATCAAAGGAGTGTTGATGTACCAAAGCTCAATGTCATCGCATGAGTGGAGTTTTGAAGGTGCATCCAATAAGTAAGAGGGCTCCTCAACTTGAAGGTCCAAAGGGTCCATCTCCAATGTCGCTCCTCCATTTGTGAGATGTATCATGTAGACAACAAGAAAGAAACAACAATGGAAGAGTGACCCATCCAATGTGCGTATTTGAGGATGGCTCAAAGGGAAGGAGGTCACCTTTAGGAGATTCTCAAGGATGATGGAGTCGCACATCTTGTATGCCTTCACATAACCAATATGTCTCGTGGTGGTACCGCCTTGTAAATCCTTCAAAATGAAAGAGCATGAAAAACACATGGAAAAACAAATGAGGTTAGCGGAAGGGCCAAACCTATCATTCGTGTGGTAAGATACCCAACAAGTGTGTGCATAATGCTCATCATAATAAATGACAAGGTAGTATTGCATAGTATGGAGGCATATGATGCGAGAACAACCAAATGCAATAGGCTCAATCAAACAAGCATGCATCACAAGTAAGGTGTCAAAGTCTCCAAGATCAATAAGCATAGTATTGTTGCACTCAATACAAGTGGATATGAAAGAGGCAACTAATGGACACAAGAGACAATGATCAAGATATATCATGTGAGAGGCATGAACATATATGTCATCAACCCAAGAAAGCGAGTAAGAGTGGAACATGGGTGATGCAACCAAGCAAGCAATCATAGCAATCAAGTCAAGCAAGCTAGTAGTGCGAAGATGCAACATACTAGGAGGAATCATGGCAAGCATGTCATGTGTGCAAATAGTGGGCATATATAATGCACATGACATATCACAATCATGAAAACAAGATATGAGGAAAGTAGGCTCATGTTGTTGGCAAGAAGTCCTATGTAAATAGCAATGTAACATCATGACTCTCCCAACACAAGAATCAACAATAGCATGAGGCACATGATAAACATGGCAAAAGCAACAACGATCTCCACCAAGCATGCAAATACACATAGGAATATCATAATGGTGCATCATGGGTAAATGCAAGCAAGGGTCACAATTGCATGGCAAAGTCATGTAAAGAGGCATAACATGCAAATTGAACACGATAGTATGGGCATAAGGTGACAAGTGGTAGATAGCCCATAGCCGTGTGAGAGCCAAGTAAAAGAGAAGCGCGTAGTTCTTGCGCAAAGGGAACGTTGGTAAGGATAATCCACGGGATCCCAAATCATCATTGCTCCCAAGAGCTCGTTTCGTCAACTCGTGGGATTGAGACGTTGACGAGTATACGAGAGTACCTACACACAACAAAGACAAAGAGAAAATTGTGTGTGTGTGGTATATGTACACATCATCCCTTATGATGCGCACGTGCGTGTGTTGGTTTGCACAAAATAGCCAACGCTCAAATAAATGAGATGTGTGATATAGAAACATGTCATCCATCATGAGAGGTTTGTTATTATGTATAGCACAATGGAGACTCAAATTGTGGAAAGCATCACTAGTGATATCTAGAGCATTGTCATGAATGGTATGCATATGAGGCAAACAATTATGGGAAATCTCACCCATATCATATGACAAGTTAAATGGATTGTCAAACATGACGTGACCTCTAGAATTTTCACAAGATATCCTATGGATCATGGTATCACAACTAGGCAAATCAACATGCTCATCATCATATTCATCATAAATAGGTGGCATATCTAAGCATGTAGAAGACATAGTATGTGGTGAATCCATAAGGTGATCATCATCATGTGAACAATCAATGTCAAGCAAGTCCACTAGTGGGACAAGAGAAGCACCATCACCTATGTTACCTTTGAAGCGTCGCTCATGTGTTGTAGGTGAGGTGTCGAAGATCCACTCGTTGTTATCTTCATATTGATGGAACCATGTGGGGGTGGATCATCATCCACCATGGCCATCGTCATCTCCATTGGAGGTATGGACTCGTCGAGTATAGGCATGTCATCATGTAGGAGACCTAGCACCAAAGAAAACACACTTGGAGTAGAGGTTAAGTTGTTAGAAATCATAGTGGTGTGACATGCCGCGTCAACTACCTCACTCACTAAGTGTTGTGGCTCACTCACTCCCTTAAGGATGCACTCACTCATATGGGTAGTGGAGTCACTCAAATGGCTCTCAACCTCACATAGGATGTGTGGCATGCTCTCAAGTGTGTGGCTAGTGGTGGTCACACTCATCCTCTCATAGGACATGCACTCAAAGTCACATATGGTGGAGTCACTCATGTCACTCATGTTGTAGTGGCTCTCCTCACATGGGATTTGGGGCATCTCTTCATATGTGAGTGTCGGAGAGATGCTGGTGAAAATGTCTCCATGCTCAATGTCTATCACCGCCTTGGTTGAAGGGATAGTCCCATGCTCAACCCTCTCGCCGTCGTCGCCGTGGATGAAGGCCGAAGAGGGCACATCATCACTCTTGCCTCCAAAGATGGAAGCATCATCCTTGCTCGCCACCGTGTCGCTCGCCTTCAAAGCTTGCTCCTTGAGGGTCTCTGTAGTTGTACTCGTCATCGTATCGTCTTGAAAAAGAGTCGAAGTAGACTCGGCGTCATCAATGCCACAAAGAGGGGGGCGGCGGAGTCGAACTTGGGAGCGTAGTCTTGGAGCTTGTCGGCCTTGGACAATGTGGTGGTACTATCTTCACACTCGCTGTCCTTGAGGCTGGTCTTCGATAAGTGTGCTTGGGTGGAGAAGTCTTGGCCTTCATAAGTTCTTGTTCCGCCTTGAGAGCACCAATGTAGTTGTCGTCGAGGGACTTGTAGTTCTCGAGGAAGATAATCTTGGAGATGTCGTTGTTCAATCCCATCATGAAGTAGAACTTCATCCAAATGGGGTCGTCCACACCGGCTCGTCGCAATGCTGTCTTCATCTCGAGGAAGTACTCGTTGAGGGACTTGGATCCTTGGATGGTGTTCTCCAATTGGCGTTGAAGATGTTCCGTGTAGGTGGAAGGCAAAAACGCTTGCCACATAGCTTTCTTCATCTTGAGCCAACTCGTGATGAAGGTCGTCGAAGGTGTATGAAGCCACCATGTCGATGCGTAATCGTGGAAGGTACTTGAGGCGCGCTTCACTTGGTCTTCGGAATGGACTTGATGTAGCTTGAGGTAGTCGTCCATCTTGCACTCCCACTCGAGATACTCCTCGGGGTCTTGAGTCCCATTGAAAGGAAGCTCGTGGTCAGTGTCGAGGTCGTAGTAGCTTGTGGAAGCCGCGGATGTGAGCTTGGGGAGCTTCTCTTGATGTAGCGCTCGTTGCGCGATGAAGTGGTTCTTGGTGACGTAGCCGTTATCACCACCTTGCTTCTCGAAAAGTGGCTTCGCCGACGAGTGTGGCCTATCGATCATAACCAAGTGGGGTGAGTAGGAAAGTGAGAGAACAATACCAAAGTTACCTTCTCCGAGGATTGAGGATGTAACAAGTGTCACTCAATGTAATGCCACAATAGGAGAATTGGAACTGGGCTTGTTTCTCACACCTACAAGTAAGAGGCTTAAGGAGTAGCTCGGTTAGGATGGTGGCAAAAATTTCAAGCAAATGTTAGTCAAGATATCGATAAGGTTGAGAAGGTTCACAAAAATGCAAGTAAAGCAAATAGATCAAACCCAAAGGTATCACTAGGTACACACGCACGGAAGATAGATGGGATCCGCACAACCAAGGGTGAGCTCAAAATGTGCAACCACAGAAAATGCTCTTGTTGTGTGAATGCTCGAGAGACACTAGCTCGATTGGTCAAATGAGCAAGATACGCTTGTGCACCTACCTATGAGAGAATCGTGTCGTCTTCAATCCCAACTATGGTATATATGCGATGACCAAAATGATCTAGGTATGCAAATGGCTCAACTCTATTGCTTACAAGCTCTTTGTTTCTCCTCTTTTGCTTAAAAGCTTTTCTTCTTTTTTCTTTTTTTCTCTATGCTTGATGCTCGAGCCGAGTATGATATGAGACAAGTATGTATGATATGCACGGGAGAGTCTTATGGCACTAAGATGATAACACGATCACTACGGTGCACAATAGCGTGGCCCGGCAATCCTCAACTTGCTAGTCTCAATGGGTAAGCGATGCATAGTGGCTCAGGCTATCAATTCAAAATCAAGGTAAGGAGTAAGTGTTGTCGAGGTTACCGTCCTTTCTTACGGTTAGCGATGAAGATGTCTCCAAGTCGATGATGGTGACGAAGATGCCACACGCTCCTAAGTAGCCGAAACACCTTAGGAAACGCAAATGGCAACACAAAATCGGTCAAATGCGGAAGGTGGGTGTTTTTGTAATGATTTTTGGGATGGGGGCTAATGGTGGTGGTAGTGGGATGAGTGGATGGGGGATGTCAAGAGCTTCTAAACGAGCTAAAGAACACGAAAAACGGGCTTGGGAGGTGGAAGTTATGGCCAAAATGGAGTTGGTAGTGGGCTGATTTGGGGGGTGTGGGCACCCGGGGGTGTGAGGTGCGGGTGCCTGGGGGTGGATGGGCGCAGTGCGGGTGCCCGGAGGTTTGAGGTGCGAGCACCCGGTGTTCTTCGGGATAGGCAAAAAAATTGGGGAAAACGCAAAATTCCGCGAATTTCGTGGTGGGAAGGGTGGGTATTGTTGGGGAGGGACTAGATCCACTTGCCAAACATCAAATCCATGGACCAAAACAACCAAATCTCACAAGATCCAACAAATTGCAAGAAATTTCTTTGGAATATTTTTGTGGGGATTTTCGAATTTGGACGAAAAACAACAAAATCAAGCTAGCAAATGGGGGGATGGGACTCCAAGATGTGAATAAACCTTGCTCATGATACCAAGATGTTGTAGGGTCAAACCCTAGGAAGGATCTTTTCACACTTGGAGGAGGAAAAGGAGGAAAACACTCAAGAACACCAAGAACAAGTCTCTCAAACAAACCCAAGTATCACATCCACTAGAGTAGCACACATGAGTTCCACAAGATTACAAGATCAATACAAGGAGAGTAGCACTAGGTAAATTCTTCCCACTAGGTGAGGTCTTGATGATCTTCTCCAAGAGGAGGCCTTGATAATCCAATGGATTCTTCCCTAGGTGGGGGCTTGAGCTCCTAAGAGGAGGGGATACAAGGAGCAAAGGCTCACAATGTTTAGTCTAATCTTTGCTAACCTCCAAATGAGCTAGGGAAAGAGTTTATATAGCCTAGGGACGAGTTGGGAGAGGGGAGAGGGATACAAGGGTAAAAACCCAACAAGGCACGCAGGCTCTCGCACTACAAAAAAAGACACATCCATGACATTTTGGGCCGAACGAAAAAAAATTCTGTCATACATATGACACTTCTATGACGATAATTGTGACAAAACCCGGTAACATCATAGATGTGGTGGGCTCCTACTTCTATGACAAAAAATCATGACAGAAAATGGTCTTTTCGTCCTGGGCGGGCCGGAGACGCAGCTGCATGACATTCTTTGGGCCGTCCATGACGGAAAAAACCGTGGTAGAAGAGAGGGGGAGGAAAATTTCGGGGAGTTGCCGGTTACGGTGGGAGCTCAGGGGCCGAGTGATGCACGTTTCTCTCATACGTACGTGCATGTGTGCGAGGCGTTGGCTCTAACTGAACCCGAGCGATTGCACTGCAGGCTACGCGTTACTGAACCCGAGCGATCGATCAATGGATGTTAACTGAACCCGATGGAGCGATTCGTTCGCTACTGCTGCTAACTGAAGCCGATCGATTGGATGAACAGTGAGTGTT
>NC_041387.1:252080370-252125936 GCF_002162155.2 Triticum dicoccoides
GTACGCCACACCCCTCCTGATCAACAGAACCCCTGTTTCAACCGTAGGAGGTCCGTTTCATCCGTTTTGCGGTACGCCACACCCCTCCCGATCAACAGGACCCCCGTTTCAACCATAGGAGGTCCGTTTCCTCCGTTTTGCGGTACGCCACACCCCTCCCGATCAACAGGACCCCGTTCCGAACGTAGGAGGTCCATTTCCTCCGTTGTGCGGTACGCCAGGCCTTGCTTCCATCGCCTGTTCCGTCCAAGCCCTCCCGATGAACACGACCACGCATTCCGTTCCGACCCAGCCGGTTGGCTCCCCATGAACATGACGGCGACGATGTTTCTCCGTTCCGACCCAGCCATGTACACGAGCCCTCGCCATATGTATTCGCGAGTAGGCGTTCGAGACCCCGCCCGTATGTACACATACGTGGCCGTATTTTCTTTCTTGCACCCTGGCCGCTGTACGTACGTGTACATGCTACGTGTGCGCCTCTACTATGACACGTGCGCGCCTCTACAACGACCAGTATGTATGTACACGTTCGCGACCAGAATGACAACGCTACGTACGCTTCAACCAGGTGGGTCCCGACTGTCAGGCACTTCCTTGCCTGCGAAGATGTAGCTGGTGGGTCCCAGCAGTCAGGGGGGCGAATTGTTTTGTTCTTTTTGCCCAGACGCACTTCCTTACATGCGAAGATGTAGCTGGTGGGTCCCAGCAGTCAGGGGGGCAAATCGTTTTTTGGACGCAGTTCCTTGTGTGCGAAGATGTAGCTGGTGGGTCCCAGCAGACAGGGGGAAACATTTTTTTCACGAAATACAGTGGCCCGTCCGGTGGGTCCCTGCTGTCAGGTGGAGGAATAATTATTTTGCACGTAATAAGGAGGCACTTCCTTGCTGCGGCCGTGGACCCAGCTGTCAGCCTCTCCACGTACAGTCGATGTCCGATGGAAGCCATTCCTTGACGACGTTTACCACGCTGCGCCGAGAGCACCAGGGCAGTGGATGACGGTGAGGCCTAGGAAGGGGGCGACGTGGAGCCGGGGAAGACGCGGCAGTGGATGCCCACGCGTAGAGGAGTATGAGGGTTCACTCGTTCGGCTGCGGTGTGAGGCTGCCGTCGCCGCAGAATAACATGGGGTGTGGGTGCGTAGAGGGATGGCCTAGCCAGCAGTGGGAGTAGTAGGGGCGGTGAGGCCTCCGCGGCATCACAGTGGGCCACGGGCAGCAGGAGCAGGCGGCATGACCGGCGCTGCTTTGGGCGGCTGGAGCAAGAAGACCAGAGGTTGAAGAAGCACTACGGCCATTGGATGGACATCGTACGGTCACTAGAGCCAGAATCGTTCATATATTGACTAAAGTTGACAAAGGCCTTCGTCCCAGTCAACTTAGTAGGCCCACAAGTCAGCCTCCCACCATGGTTGGTCCTAGCTAGCAGGGGGTATTCATTTTTTTGTGCGTAATAAGGAGGCACTTCCGATGGGTCCGAGCTGACAACGGGGGGAACGGTTTTTTCGCAAAATACGGTGGCCCGACCTGTGGTCCCAGCAGTCAAGGGGAAACATTTTTTTTCACGAAATCCTGGTGGCCCGTCCAGTGGGTCCCAGCTGTCAGGTGGTGGAATAATTATTTTCCATGTAATAAGGAGGCACTTCCTTGCAGCTGTCGTGGACCCAGCTGTCAGCCTCTCCGCATACAGTACTCTTCTGATGAAAGTCGGTCGTTGAACACATTGACCACGCCGTGCCGAGAGCACCATGGCGGTGGACGATGGCGAGGCCTAGGAAGGGGACAACATGGAGCTGGGGAAGATGCGGCAGTGGAAGCCCACGCGGAGAGGAGTACGAGGGTTCACCGGTTCGGCTGCGGTGTGAGGCTGCCGTCGCCGCAGAATAACATGGGGTGTGGGTGAGTAGAGAGATGCCCTGGTCAGCGGTGGGAGTAGTAGGGGGTGCTGAGGCCAGCGCGGCAGCACAGCCGGCCACGGGAGGCGGGAGCAGGCTGTCGGATTTCGGGTTCCGGCAGACCCTCAAGGTTCGAACCCTGGGGTGCACGCGGAGATCACACCCCCTGCCTACCCATGTCTCATCGCCACGCAAGGATCTAAAACTACGCGAAGAACAACACAACGAACACGAGATTTATACTGGTTCAGGCCACCATTGTGGTGTAATACCCTAATCCAGTGTGTGGTGTGGTGGATTGCCTCTGGGGCTGATGAGGAACAGTACAAGGGAAGAACAGCCTCACGAGGATCTTTTCTTGGCTGGTGCGATGAACTACTAGGGGAGTTCAGTCACCTCTCTTTCTCTCTCTTTGGATGCCGATGTCTCGGATCCCATCTCTCAACCCTGTGGGTGGATAGTCCTATTTATAGGTAGAGGCCATGGGCCTCTCCCCAAATATTGAGCAGGAAGGGTGCCAACAATTGGCCATTTTGAAGGGGAACATCGGGTGCACTTATCCTGACTAAAGTTGGTCCTCGCCTGCCAAAGACCCTGACGATGACGCCGGCTTGGGCTCCACGATGACCTCCGTTCTGCCGTCCTGCTGGTCTTGGTCTTGTTGCACCGAAATGGTTTCCTTTGCTTGATACTCTTGCCTGTGCTTGCACCCTTTGCACCAAAGAGGAAACAAGGACTCTGCGCAGGCCGGCGCCCGCCTGGCGCCCGCTTGGCCTTGGTCGTCATGGCTTGTGTCATGAGCACCTCGCGAGGTACCCCGCCTTGATCTCTCCGCCTCCTCGCGAGCCAGCCTGACGAGGCCGTGCCCGAGGAAGCCCCATGCCGTCTGCCCCGCGAGGCTTGGCCCCTCGCGAGGGTCTTAAGCAGGTGTTGACGAAGATGGGCCGTACTGGGCCACTCCTTGAGCCACGCCGCAGGCTGCAGGCAGGCAAGTCTGGGTACCCCCATTCTCGGAACGCCGACAGTAGCCCCCGGGCCCAAGGCGCGCCTGGACTTGGCTTAGCAGAGAAGCGAAGGGGCAAGTGCGAAGCGCCGTGGTCCCCAATAGCCTGCGGCCTTGGGTGCCGCGTGGCGGTTGATTGGACGTGGGCATCCCGGCTCCCCCACGACGCCTCGGCAACTGCACGAACTGATAAAAGAGCGATACCCATCTAGGCCTACCTTCTTTACCTTCTCCAGTAATTGCCCAGATCCCCTTTCTCGCTCCTATCCTTCTTGCTTCCAGAATCCCCAGGTCCCGCACTTTCGCCTCATGCCGGATGATGACGAGGATGGCGACGAGCGAGGTGGCGAGAGCTCGCCCCTGATCCTGAAGAAGGACAGGACGGGGCTGGTTCCCCGCGGGTCTACTAGGACTCCGAGGCGATCTGCAAACGCGGCTCCTACTCCCGAGCCTCTTGAGGTTAATCCCAGCAGCCGGCTCTCGGGCTTCAAGTTCGGCCGGAGGTTGCTTGAGCCCGCGAACGATGACCAGTAAGTGCTTGATTCCCACTTTGCTTCTTGCTTCGTTGTTGAGGCTTGACGTTCATATTCCCTGGCTAGGCCGGTGCCTGCGGCGAAAAAGCTGAAGGGGGCTCCTGAGGCTTTATCCGGGGCAGCACCTCCATCTGCGGGGCAAGGGGCGGCAAGACGCGGGCCTCTCCTGCCCGGTCATCCTCGCGAGGCCTGGCGGGGCTAGCTGGGTGTGGGGACCGATTCTCCGGGTATTAATTTCCAGAAAATGGCCCTTGTGCTCACCAGTCCCAGGATAACTGTTAGCTGATGAGGCACAAACTTGATACAGAAATTCCAAGCAAAATACAAAATATGTAGTACAAGACCATTCTGGCCTATGAGTACAACAATATGGTTTCTAGTGGTTGATGGCGGAAGTGGTTTGTGGATCATCAGCGTCTAAGGGACTCCATTTCCCACAGGAACAGCTGACCAGGTTAACTCCTATCTTCGTGAGGCTGCTATCACCGTTTCTTAGGTTCTGGGACTATCGGCACGGTCGGTCCTCTCCGCGCAAGAAAATCTGGCCAAGACAGTAGCCAGGGACAAGCCAGTGAGTACTTTGAATGTACTCGCAAACATTATGAACACAGGTATAATATAACAATGATGTGCTAAAAATATTTTTATGCTCATGACGTCAGTCACAAAAGATAATGAAAACTCTGAGGCATGCAAGCATGTTATTTATGAATATGCAATAACATAGTAGTATTTAAATAAATAACAATCATGCCACAATCGGGCGTCTTAGCGACACCACATAAAGGGCTTTAAAATAAATGCCACAATCGGGCGTCTTAGCAACACCACATAAAGGGCTTATAAAAGAAATGCCACAGTCGGGCGTCTCAGCGACACCACATAAAGGGCTTATAAAAGAAATGCCACATCCGACGTCTCAGCAACACCACATAAAGGGCTTATAAAAGAAATGCCACAGTCGGGCGTCTCAGCGACACCACATAAAGGGCTTATAAAAGAAATGCCACAGTCGGGCGTCTCAGCGACACCATGTAAAGGGCTTATAAAAGAAATGCCACAGTCGGGCGTCTCAGCGACACCACATAAAGGGCTTATAAAAGAAATGCCACAGTCAATATCCAGGAGGTAGAACCATCCCGAGGATATTCGATAAAAACAATAATGTAACGGGTTAGTCCACAACAGAAATAATGATCATAAACATCACAAATCACAAGTCGTGATTCCGGTTCTGGTTTAATAGTTTATCCTCCGAAGACCGACACTAAGACCGACACTTGACCCATCCCAGACTATAATCCTTAACCATGGACACGGCTATTCGAATAGGTTTAATCTCTGCAGAGGGTGTACTCTTTACCCACGAGTAACGGATTCCTTTAGTCCATCTGGACTAATTCCGTCTACGGTCTTTTAGTTGGAAACACACCTAACTTGCACACACCAGCTTAACTCACATGTGTCTGGAATCACCCACGACACCTGTCAAGCAAAACTCTAAGTGGGGAGGCTACAACCTCGACGTAACATGGGATCACAAAAATTTATACCGCGCGCAAACTGGGGAGCTACCCCCTTTGGCTACAACCAAAACACCCATGCTCCCGGACCAGGTGAAATGTCTACCGGATGCCTCCAGTATCTTCCACCATGGCCTCTCTATACGATGTCTGCTAGTAAAGGGGTTGACAACTTACTGAACCGTACCCTACTTGTTGTAGAAACGAGTGGTAGTACGAAGCAAGTATGGGGGTTACTGGCACAAGACTCGATCTACGGTCGACTCAGGAGGTTGTAATATTCTCTGCAAGATTAGCATAACAATACATATACTTCAACCAACAGATAGAAACACCATGCGACATACCCCCTCATGCCATACCGGACATGACCGTCTCGACGGAGGACTAGGGACAAGACCGTGTCCACCCAAGACAGAGGCCTTCACGGCTTCCCTTCCGGTATGCATGAAAGGCGTATGACGGTGATTTCCATCACAACCATGTCAACTCCATCAGCATAAAAATCATTAATATGCAGTCATGAATAGGATCACATCCTCACATAAAATGACGTATGCTCGTGTCGGGGTGGTGTTGTCACCGAGTCAAGCAACACACACAAAAATTACACCATGGTTCAGAATGCTTGCCTTCAGGTCATGGGAAGGCAGGGTGCATTCCAAAACATCTTGAAATCTTTCTCCTCTCTTCAAAATTCTATTTTTGAAAATATATTTGAATTAACACACAAAATCAAAACAGCACAAAAAGTTGTTTTGAATTTTTTTCAAATAAATCTTAAAATAAACTAGGCAATATTTGAGAGAGGTAGGAAAAAGAATTAATTTATTTGGAGTTGTATTTAATAAGATATAGCCGGTCAAAGTTTGGTCAAAATCTGTTATTTAAAATAAAACAGAAAAGAAAAATGTTTCGAATAAATAGGTACACGTCGAAAGCGTATTCTAGAAATACGCTTCCACTTATCTAGCGTGGACTGTGCCTGAGTCACTGACAGTGGGCCCGCCTGACCCACTGGTCAGGTTTGACTAGTCCACTTCCCTCCTCTTCCTCTGTCCGAGAGGGGGGGGGGCGGGACTCCAGCGACGCTCGCCGGCGAACGGCGGCACCATTCGAGAAACAAAGGTCCCCCGCGGGCTCAGGGGGTCGAGGCGGTCACTCCGATGGTTTCTTTGTTCTCTGGGGTGGACGGAGATGCCGGCGGCGAGCTCCGCGGCGGACGGTGGTCGTCGGAAAAAGTGAGATTTCGCCCGCGCGAGTCCCGATCAAGATTGAGTAGGGGGGTGGACTCACGAGAGGGCGAGGGGGTTCCTGGTGGAGAGAGTGGAGAGGGGGAGGCCCTGGTTGCGCCGAACGGAGCCGGGAGGCGGCGGTGGCCGAACTGGCCGGAGTGGGGGAAGACGGACTCTTTCTCTCCAATTGACGGCAAAGGGGGCACCAGGAGTATGGTGTGAGGCTGCTTGTGTGCTCGGAGGGCTCGAGCGGCTGCCTTTTATAGCGCTCCCACGTCGGTTCGCGGCGGCAATGGATGAGTTCGTCGGCGACCGATGTTCTGTAGCTGCAGCGCATCGTGGCGAGGCTGGGGATGGCGGCAGGAGCTAGCGGACGAGCGGCTACTGCTCCAAGGGCGAGCTGGCGAGCGGGGGTGGCTTGGGCGACGCTAGCCAGCGCAGGAGCTGTCGGGCGGCAGTGGCGGCTAGCTGCTGGCCTGCCGGAGATGTGGTGAGAGCTGCGGGGCTCGTGGGGTGCAGAAGGGGACACGGCGTGCTGGCTGCGGTCGGTCACGGACCGGAGTGAGTGCGGGGCGGGACGTGGCGGCTCGGGCGCACGTGCGTGCCAAACGCACGCTCTGGGCGCGCCCAGAGCATGCCCGGGACATGCTCGATGAAATGCCAGGGTAGCCTAGAGGTCGCGGGTGAGGTTGGCAAGAAACAGGGCTAGTTTAGGGTTAGCAAGGGAATCAAGGGACATGGTGGATAGGTCAGGGGCTCAAGTTCACAATGTAAACTTGAACTCATGCCAAATCTGGCTATGCACTCAGGGTGTTTGTCAAAATGCCAAGGGCATCCAGGAAGTACTCGGGGTGGCCAAATTCTCCTGATCAGTGTCTCTATGGATGTATGAGAGGGTGGTGAAGTTAGTTTGCCAAAAGGAGAAACTTGCTAGTGCAAGTTTTGCAAAACTACAATTCTGGACAGGGAGTAAATGGCATCATTACATGGACCAAAAGTGTTCCAAAGAGTGCATGCTCCTGGACTTAGGGGTTTTGTAGGGTTGACTACAAGCAGGTGAAAGCACAAGGTCACTAGAGCAAGAATGAATGGGGTTGCAGTAGAAAACACAAGTCTGGTCCAGAATGAAAAAGAGGTCGATTCACTCAATTTCTCCAAAGAACAACACTAGGTTTTTGCATAAAGTTGGATGGCATGCTACCACTGACATCCCATGATTTTGGTGGAGGTTCTGAGGAAATATTTAATTAGGCTATAGTGCAAAAATGCCCACTGGACCAGATTTGAAAAAACAGGTGTAGAACTCAAAATATGCAATGAAATAAATATATTATTGCACAAAAGTGATTTAGAGACATCACATGACATCTCCAAATTTTGGTTGGATTTTTAGTTAAATTTATCAATTGGTTGTAGTTCAAAAAGAGCTCCAAAATTTAAAACAAGTCATTTTAATGAATATAGCTCAGGGTGAAATAATTTAATAAATAAATCTACTGATTAAGTAATGCTCTTAATGAGAGAGCATAGAAGTTCAATATGTTTTGGAAGGATCCACTTGGGTAGAAACTCCTTAATATTAAAAGAAAGGTTCTGAAATCAACAGAAATATTCTTGCAGGCAAAAATTTTAAACTCTTGGCAAAATTTTAATAACTAAAACCTGGTTAAATTTTTGGGGTGTTACAATTACTACCCCCCTTAAGAAAGATCTCGTCCTCGAGATTTGCTAAGGGTTGCTTTTGACAAAAAAAATTACTTTTACCAGGTCAAAAAGATCACTTAACTTAAGCGGTAACAATGCGTCTACAGTGAGAGGGCAATAAGTGGTGAATAACTACAGTGTGGGATACTGGCGTTGTGTGGAGAAATCCATGTTTAGGAAAGCGAGCGATTTCTACGTTGGACGCAGTGAATTTAGAATAAATTCTAAATTCTAAAATACGATGGTCGTCCCCGAGAGCACAGTGCTCCCTCTAGCTGACGGGTGGGCCCAGGGCCCATTGTCAGTCTCTCCTTCTTCCACTGGCTCTCTCTTCTTCCTCTGTCCCGCGCGCTTTCCCGGGCTTTCTCCACCGGCGACGTTTAGCGCGTAGGGCATCTAGGCCGTACTGCGGTAGTGCGCGTCGTGCTTGCTGTCGGTGCAGTGTGCACTCACCTCGCGGGCCAGTGCGCTGTCAGCACTGCTCGTGGATTCGCCTCCGAACACTGGCGATCGGGCGATGAGCGGCGCTGGTGGACTTCGCCCACCGTACACCGATCTCGAGCTATAAAATGACCGTGGTGCTCCTTCTTCATCTTCGCGCCTGGCCTCGTTTCTCCTCCTCCTTCTTCTCCATTACTGCTTACTGGAGCTCGAGACGAGGCTCCAACGGCGGAGGCGGTGCCGGACTGGTATGTGATCCTGGTGTGTGGAGGGCTGGCGGCAGTGCTGGGGCTCTCTGTGCTTCTGTGCGCGATGATCCTTGATGATCGCCGTGATGCTGCCGCTCGGGTGCTGGCTCTCCGCGGTGGTGGTGATCACGAGGACTAGGCGTAATGCCGGGTGTTAACTATTGTTGGTGTGTCGGAGGTGACTAGTATATGGATGATTATCCACTAATCTCTCCTTTGGAGGCTGTGGTGCGTTTAGGGAGATGGTTGGTGAGACGCAACATGGTTGCGTGTCTTTGCAAGACAGTGTAGGAGTCCGAGTGGTTGTGGGTCTGCTGCCGTGGTGCTGCGTGAATAAAAATAATCCATGCAGTGAGAGGATAAATGATGCAGCAACTCAGGGAAAAGAAATCTCATTCTAGGATTTTCGCGGGTACAATGGTTAATCACAAAGAAAACTACTCATATAAGTAGAAACTAAATACTCAACTCGTCGCACAAATTTGAGGTACCATGCATAAGTTACAACATAATAATAAATGTTGCAATAACAAACACAGCAGTGACGTCTAAAATGAGAAAGGTAACTGGACGGGGTCCCGAGAAAATGTCTCTGGTAATGGGATACACTCCTCTTCTATTGGAGGAAGTGGATTGACCAGTCGATGTATGTGTCTCTCCGGGTCAGGCCTCAGTGGCCTGCCGATGGCAATCTGAGGATTCAAATCAGCGTGACTCTGGAGATAATCCATTACTCGCTGGTTCAAATGCTCTTGAGCGATGATGTACTGGATAAGGTTGGCCAGCACTGGGTCTCTCTCAATCCGTCCACCGGGAAAAGATGTTACTCCTCCGGGTGCTGCATGGCTCGGAAAGTAATAATATCCTCGTTCGCGGGCATAGGGTACCGCGAATCAAAGATGAGCAATTGCTTCGTTCGCAGCAGCTTCTATGGCCAAGCGTGGGGTCGGCATAGATTTCCCCACGAAGGAGACTTCCGTTGGATCTTGGTTGGAGTCTACGGGAGGGATGTGTACTGTTGCCCAATATTACGAGGTGGAAGGGGTGATTCTTGATTTGAACAGTTCGTACTAGGGTGGCTGGGTAGAACCCATGGTACTGCAGGTAAAGTCCCACAATATTTTGACAAAGCTACCCGGGGTTGCATCTGGGGTTCTCAGATATATACTAGGGCTCGGCATGGCAAGAAATGGTTGTGAGAGTGGTGCACGAGGTGAGGGGTGCTGGGTAAGGTCACAAGGTGGCCTTCTTATATAGCATCTGGGCTGGTTTATTTACCATGGTGAAAGGTAATAAATATGCCAGATCACCTCCAAGAATCGGGGTCAGTGTCAGAGATACACATATCTCATAAAGAGACGTGTTACTGTGAGTGTCGTCGGGGTTGGTTTTGGTAGCTGTGCCCGGGAAATATGCGACTGCGTGCTGACAAAAATACGCAAGGCTACTTTTTAAAACAGAGGCACAACAACAGGCTGCGTTAATTCACAAGGTTACACGATTACAAGCGAGGATACACTGAGACTTGGTACTACTCGTACGGCTTATTCTACCTCGTTTATGTTTAAACGGGCGTGCCTTGTGGATGTCGAGGTCTCTCCACATGTCTCACTGTCGGGATTAGTCGGAGATGGTGGAGGGACTGCAGGGTCAGGGTGGCGATGATGACCATCGCGGGGATTGTTGGCCACAATTCCGTTGAAGTGTGCTCCCAAAAGGTGACGAAGCACTTCTGGGGTCATCAAAGTACCTTGGCCGCTGGCTGGAGCTGACCTCAGGGTCTCGATCGGGTGTCCGAATAGCACGACTGGGTTGTCGGCGTCGGGCTCGGTTTCCCTGCTTACCGGGGCTCGGCGAACTAGCTCTCCTCGAGCTGCGATCGGATCAATAGTGATTTGATTGAACAATGCCTCTAGTGCACTTACATAGCGCACTAGGTGCAACAATGCGGGATCTGTCTCGTGATCTCCGTTGGCAACTTGGGGTGGTCTACCATACCCTTCACGTCTGGGGTAGTAGTAGAACGAGCGACAGTTAACTCTGGGTGACAACTGCCGGAGTTGAACTATAGCCTCTCGAGCCGCTAGCTGGATGGCTTGTGGCTCGAAGGAAGTTGTTCTTCCGGTGAACCTGTAGGGGCGTTATGGCGATAGACCCCTACCGTAGATGTGCACAGTGGCCCAGAATTGACGGCTCTCACCGCTCATGGTTCCTTGGTACACCACATATTCTGGGGATTCTTCTAACGCATAGGCACGACGGGTGAGGTTTGCGAGTATAGTCACAAAACCTCCAAGGTTGGTTGCTGTCCTCTCATTGTGCACTATGGGACCAGGAATTGTGGATAGGTTGGGGAAGAGGCTGTGCTGTGCTGGGTTGAGGCTAACGTGCCCTTTTTATAGAAAAGGGGACAGAGTCTTCCTTCGCACACTTGCGAATGAGACATTTTAGCCATCGGTCACTAGCGCGTGATCGACAGGCTAGGCTGATAGGTTGGGCACCGACTGCCAAAAGTGTCAGGGTCACCGTGTGGCTATCTTGCATGGGAAGCTTGGCTGGGGTTTTGGTTAGGGTCTGGTGGGTTGATTTCCCTAAGTTTTTCGACCTGGCTAAGATAGGATTAGCCAATGGTCAGCCTGGCTCTGGTACCAAGTTTGAGGGGACCGATTCTCCGAGTATTAATTTCCAGAAAATGTCCCTTGTGCTCACCAGCCCCAGGATAACTGTTAGCTGATGAGGCACCAACTTGATACAGAAATTCCAAGCAAAATACCAAATATGTAGTACAAGACCGTTCTGGCCTATGAGTGCAACAATATGGTTTCTAGTGGTTGATGGCGGAAGCGGTTTGTGGATCATCAGCGTCTATGGGACTCCATTTCCCACAGGAACAGCTGACCAGGTTAACTCCTATCTTTGCGAGGCTGCTATCACCGTTGCTTAGGTTCCGGGACTGTCGGCACGGTCGCTCCTCTCCACGCAAGAAAATCTGGCCAAGACAATAGCCAGGGACAAGCCAGTGAGTACTTTGAATGTACTCGTAAACATTATGAACACAGGTATAATATAACAATGATGTGCTGAAAATATTTTTATGCTCACGATGTCAGTTACAAAAGATAATGAAAACTCTGAGGCATGCAAGCATGTTATTTATGAATATGCAATAACATAGTCGTATTTAAATAAATAACAATCATGCCACAATCGGGCGTCTTAGCGACACCACATAAAGGGCTTTAAAATAAATGCCACAGTCGGGCGTCTTAGCAACACCACATAAAGGGCTTATAAAAGAAATGCCACAGTCAGGCGTCTCAGCGACACCACATAAAGGGCTTATAAAAGAAATGCCACAGTCGGGCGCCTCAGCGACACCACATAAAGGGCTTATAAAAGAAATGCCACAGTCGGGTGTCTCAGCGACACCACATAAAGGGCTTATAAAATAAATGCCACAGTCGGGCGTCTCAGCGACACCACATAAAGGGCTTATAAAAGAAATGCCATAGTCGGGCGTCTCAGCGACACCACATAAAGGGCTTATAAAAGAAATGCCACAGTCAATATCCAGGAGGTAGAACCATCCCAGGGATATTCGATAAAAACCAATAATGTAATGGGTTAGTCCACAACAGAAATAATGATCATAAACATCACAAATCACAAGTCATGATTCCGGTTCTGGTTTAACAGTTTATCCTCCGAAGAACGACACTAAGACCGACACTTGACCCATCCCAGACTATAATCCTTAACCATGGACACGGCTATTCGAATAGGTTTAATCTCTGCAGAGGGTGTACTCTTTACCCACGAGTAACGGATTCCTGTAGTCCATCTGGACTAATTCCGTCTACGATCTTTTAGTTGGAAACACACCTAACTTGCACACACCAGCTTAACTCACATGTGTCTGGAATCACCCACGACACCTATCAAGCAAAACTCTAAGTGGGGAGGCTACAACCTCGACGTAACATGGGATCACAAAAATTTATACCGCGTGCAAACTGGGGAGCTACCCCCTTTGGCTACAATCGAAACACCCATGCTCCCGGACCAGGTGGCATGTCTACCGGATGCCTCAAGTATCTTCCACCATGGCCTCTCTGTACGGTGTGTGCTAGGAAAGGGGTTGACAACTTACTGAACCGTACCCTACTTGTTGTAGAGACGAGTGATAGTACGAAGCAAGTATGGGGGTTACTGGCACAAGACTTGATCTACGGTCGACTCAGGAGGTTGTAATATTCTCTGCAAGATTAGCATAACAATACATATACTTCAACCAACAGATAGAAACACCACGCGACATACCCCCTCATGCCATACCAGACACGACCGTCTCGACGGAGGACTAGGGACAAGACCGTGTCCACCCAAGACAGAGGCCTTCCCGGCTTCCCTTCCGGTATGCATGAAAGGTGTATAACGGTGATTTCCATCACAACCATGTCTACTCCATCAGCATAAAAATCATTAATATGCACTCATGAATAGGATCACATCCTCACATAAAATGACGTATGCTCGTGTCGGGCTGGTGTTGTCACCGAGTCAAGCAACACACACAAAAATTACACCAGGGTTCAGAATGCTTGCCTTCAGGTCATGGGAAGGCAGGGTGCATTCCAAAACATCTTGAAATCTGTCTCCTCTCTTCAAAATCCTATTTTTGAAAATATATTTGAATTAACACACAAAATCAAAACAGCACAAAAAGTTGTTTTGAAAATTTTTCAAATAAATCTTAAAATAAACTAGACAATATTTGAGAGAGGTAGGAAAAAGAGTTAATTTATTTGGAGTTGTATTTAATAAGATATAGCCAGTCAAAGTTTGGTCAAAATCTGTTATTTAAAATAAAACAAAAAAGATAAACGTTTCGAATAAATACGTAAACGTCGAAAGCGTATTCTGGAAATACGCTTCCACTTATCCAGCGTGGACTGCGCCTGAGTCACTGACAGTGGGCCCGCCTGGCCCACTGGTCAGGTTTGACTAGACCGCTTCCCTCCTCTTCCTCTGTCCGAGAGGGGGGCGGGACTCCAGCGACGATCGCCGGCGGACGGCGGCACCGTTCGAGAAACAGAGGTCACCCGCGGGCTCAGGGGGTCGAGGCGGTCACTCTGGTGGTTGCTTTGTTCTCTGGGGTGGACGAAGATGCCGGCAGTGAGCTCCGCAGTGGACGGTGGTCGTCGGAAAAAGTGAGATTTCGCCCGCGGTGAGTCCCGATCAAGATTGAGTAGGGGGCGGACTCACGAGAGGGCGAGGGGGTTCTTGGTGGAGAGAGTGGAGAGGGGGGGCCTGGTTGCGCCGAACGGAGCCGGGAGGCGGCGGTGGCCGAACTGGCCGGAGTGGGGGAAGACGGACTCTTTCTCTCCAATTGACAGCAATGGGGGCACCAGGAGTACGGTGTGAGGCTGCTTGTGTGCTCGGAGGGCTCGAGGGGCTTCCTTTTATAGCGCTCCCATGTCGGTTCGCGGCGGCAATGGATGAGTTCATCGGCGACCGATGTTCTGTAGCTGCAGCGCATCGTGGCGAGGCTGGGGATGGCGGCAGGAGCTAGCGGACGAGCGGCTACTGCTCCAAGGGCGAGCTGGCGAGCGGGGCTGGCTTAGGCGGCGCTGGCCAGCGCAGGAGCTGTCGGGCGGCAGTGGTGGCTAGCTGCTGGCCTGCCGGAGACGTGGCGAGAGCTGCGGGGCTCGTGGGGTGCAGAAGGGGACACGGCGTGCTGGCTGCGGTCGGTCACGAACCGGAGTGAGTGCGGGGCGGGACGCGGCGGCTCGGGCGCACGTGCGTGCCAAACGCACGCCCAGAGCATGCCCGGGACATGCTCGATGAAATGCCAGGGCAGCCTAGTGGTCGCGGGTGAGGTTGGCAAGAAACAGGGCTAGTTTAGGGTTAGCAAGGGAATCAAGGGACATGGTGGATAGGTCAGGGGCTCAAGTTCACAATGTAAACTTGAACTCATGCCAAATCTGGCTATGCACTCAGGGTGTTTGTCAAAATGCCAAGGGCATCCAGGCAGTACTTGGGGTGGCCAAATTCTCTAGATCAGTGTCTCTATGGATGTATGAGAGGGTGGTGAAGTTAGTTTGCCAAAAGGAGAAACTTGCTAGTGCAAGTTTTGCAAAACTACAATTCTGGAAAGGGAGTAAATGGCATCATTACATGGACCAAAAGTGTTCCAAAGAGTGCATGCTCCTGGACTTATGGGTTTTGTAGGGTTGACTACAAGCAGGTGAAAGCACAAGGTCACTAGAGCAAGAATGAATGGGGTTGCAGTAGAAAACACAAGTCTGGTCCAGAATGAAAAAGAGGTTGATTCACTCAATTTCTCCAAAGAACAACACTAGGTTTTTGCATAAAGTTGGATGGCATGCTACCACTGACATCCCATAATTTTGGTGGAGGTTCTGAGGAAATATTTAATTAGGCTATAGTGCAAAAATGCCCACTGGACCAGATTTGAAAAAACAGGTGTAGAACTCAAAATATGCAATGAAATAAATATATTATTGCACAAAAGTGATTTAGAGACATCACATGACATCTCCAAATTTTGGTTGGATTTTTAGTTAAATTTATCAACTGGTTGTAGTTCAAAAAGAGCTCCAAAATTTAAAACAAGTCATTTTAATGAATATAGCTCAGGGTGAAATAATTTAATAAATAAATCTACTAATTAAGTAATGCTCTTAATGAGAGAGCATAGAAGTTCAATATGTTTTGGGTAGAAACTCCTTAATATTAAAAGAAAGGTTCTGGAATCAACAGAAATATTCTTGCAGGCAAAAATTTTAAACTCTTGGCAAAAATTTAATAACTAAAACCTGGTTAAATTTTTGGGGTGTTACACTGGGGCGAGCTCAGCCCCCACGGCCCAAGCGACTCCCGAGGTGTCCTTGCCTCATGCTACTAACGCTGTCGTTGGGGCGCAGAAGGTCCCGACTCATGGTGCTGTTATTACGCTGCCATCTTCTCCCCCTACTCCGCCTACTGCCATCTCTCCGACTCCTTCTACTGTCCTGGATCGTGCTGCTGCTGAGCTGGACCGGCTGCAGCAAGATCTTCTGGGCGCCGACCCTCGCTTGGTGGCCGGGCGCCTGGAGCTGGCCTCTGGCTGGGTCCGCTCTGATGCTTCCGTCCGAGCGGCGGTGGCTCAGGCCGCGACGGCTTGCGACGAGGAGAAGCAGGTCATCCTTGAGGCGAAGGCCGCTCGCGACGCCGCCTTGGGTGAGGTAGCAGATGTCTGAGGTCGCTGCGAGGCGCTGGAGAGTGAGCTGCAAGGCCTGCGCGACCAGCTTGCCAAGGAGGCCCGTGTCCGCCAGGAGAAGGAGGAAGACATGAAGGCTCGCGAGGCTGCCGCCAAGGACCGGGATGCCAAACTTGAGGAACGCCATGGCCGCTTGGGTGCGCTGGAGAAGGCGTTGGAGGCGAAGAGGATTGAGCTGGACGGCAAGGCGCGGGTCCTAGCCGAGGACCGCGTGGCCTTCGTGAAGCTGGAGGTGAAGGCTCGCACCTTGCTGAAGTCGCTTTATGACAGCGGCCTGGAAAGACCACTGGCCGGCGCCGAGGATGGCCCCGCCAAGCTGCTTCCCTTCCTGGTCCGCTCCCTTGAAGATGTCGCCCTTGGCCTTGGCCCCACGGCTGAGGCTGAGGCGCGTGTCCTTTCTTCTGCAGCGCTGACGCGCGTCTTCACCCATGTCTACCTCCGCGACCCTAGCGTTGACCTCGACAGCCTGCTGGAGCCTGTGAGCGGCGAGCTTGCCGCCGTCGCTGCTGAGGCCGTGAAGGGTCGCGCGGAGGCTCTGCTGGCGAACTTCCGGGCCTTCAGCACCAAGCCAAAGCGAGGCGCTGCCGATCCTGAGGCTCCACGAGGCGAAGTCGCCCAGCGCAGCTCCGTCACTAGCGATGGCACCGCCAGAAAGTGACCCCTTCGCGGCTCCCATCCTTCTTTTAGCTCCTGCAACATGCATCATGCCTCGTGGAGGCGTTTAAACTTGTGTTTGGCGTTGTCAAAGCACTCTATGTACTATAATATTTGCTTTTGAATTCCTTGAGATTTGCGCTTTTCCTTCCTACTTGCTTGTGTTCTACGTCGGCACAGCCAGGCCCCGCGCATACCTCAGCCGCCGTTAGCCCCGACCGGAAACCATGATGGGACCAAGGAGTGAGGGGCTACGTGACAAGTTAGGCTCCTAAGTCACGATGCTCAGGAGTCCCCCTTGACGCATGAACAGCAAGTAGGGAGGTGAGATGTATGGGAGAGTTTACCGTTCTATGTCGGCAGAGCCCGGCCCCGCGCATACCTCAACCGTCGTTAGCCTTTCGGAACTAAGGGGTGAGGGGCTACGTGACCAGTTAGGCTCCTGAGTCGCGATGCTCAGGAGTCCCCCTTGACGTTCAAACGGCCTTCGTACCTTGGCTCCGCTCGGGGAGAGGCGTGCGATGAACCAGGCCCGAGGGGTCTGGCTGGGTGGTGTGCGCCTGGGCGTGACCCAGGCGTAGCCCCCGTGCCCAGCCCCCTCGCACGGCACTCCCGAGGGGAGGCGTTACGGTGGGGCCGGACATTGAGCTCTGGGCTCCTTGAGGTTGATGCGGCCGGGGGCCACCCTCAGTTCTTTATCACCAGCGCGGAGCATAGCGCTTCCGTATGTGTACGGGCATAGCCGCTGGTCAGCAGTGTCATCAGCCAGCGCGGAGCATGGTGCTTCCACTGGTGCGTGGGAGGGGGCTCCCATCCGAGAGGAGCCCTCGGGGCGTGTACAGCCCCGCCCTGACACGTGGCTGGCACGGTAGGGCCTGACGAGGTGTATCTGGGCACCCGTGAGCTAGCGCGGGACTCATGAGGCCCTAACCTCAAGGAGGGTTGTGCCTGGCTCTGGGCCTTTTCTTGTAATGTGTTCCTACAAATTTGGTTAGATGTCGACGCTCTACGTCCTCGGGTCCCGGCCCTCAAGCGGGCTCAGCCGTCGCTGGTATGCCAGGTCGCAATGCCGTGGACAAGGCCAGAGGGTGAGGGCTGGAGATCCAGTAAGAGCCCATGAGTCGCGATGCTCAGGTACCCCCCCCCCCCTTTAACGTGCAAGCGGCCGACATGAAGGAAGAAGGATGCCGTGGACAGGCATCAACTAACGATCATGATGGGTCAAATGCATGACTTGAATAAACACGAGAGGAATACATGCCACTAGGTCTGGCCCGGGTGGCTTGGGGATAATGCAGCCCGAGGGGCGCCCCCAATAAAGTAAACTGAAGGCATGAACCAAAGGGATACATGTCGCAGGGACGGACCCACGCGGCCTGGGGATGATGCAGCCCTGGGGGGGCGCTCCCAGCTGAAAATGAAACTCGAAGGATGTCACCTGATAATGTTGAAGATGAAGGGATGCTGAAGTAGTGGACGGCGTGTGCTGCGGAAGCCGATCTTCACGAGCCCCCAGGCCCAGGGGCCTCGGGAGGCTCCTGAGGCGCTGGCGGCTCCTTGCGGACCATCTCCATCTCTGCCAAGACTGCGGAATGCCTGACCGCTTGAGCCTCCAAGATGCTCCTCATGAGGCGCTGATGCACAACAGCCGTATTCGGCAGGCCGTAAGGCATGCGAACATAGCTGTGGGGTGGACCTTCGCAGTGTCCCATGCGTGAGGGCCAGAGGAGCTCCTGAGAGGTGGCTCAATTGAGTCCTGGTATGTCGATGCAGACGCGCAGCCCACCATCCTCGCTTGGATGGGGAGCTACGGCGGGTAAGCGGCGACTGCCACTCATGACTCTTGACTCCTGCATCTCCTGAATGATCTCGCTGACGAACCCCCGAGGGTTTGGCCCTCCTTGCCTTGCTCCTTCCTGAGGGAAACGTGTGTTGAAACGCGCTTCCAAGTGGTGCCCGAGCGCCTCCCTCGTGATCCTAGCAAAGTCGATGGCCCTCCAGGAGAGAGCCCCCGAGCCTTGCTCGAGGAGGGCGCCGGGCGCGCCTTCCTATGCGACAGAAGCAGGTGCCCCCTGAACAGGCGCGGACCCTGAGGGGCCTGCCTCCCGAGGGGCCGGACAAGGTGATGTCTTCTTCTTCTTAGGAGCGGCCTATGGGAGTCTCCCGCTCCTATGACCTGGGTCTTCAATTGATGCAGCTTGGAAAGCACGCTCCAGAGAACACACAGCGTCTCTCTCTTCACAAGGCACCATGATGACTCCACCGCTTCCTGGCATCTTGAGGACATTGTAGCCATGATGGGTCACGGCCATGAACTTGGCCAGGGCTGGGTACCCGAGGATGGCATTGTACGGCAGGCGGATGTGAGAGACGTCGAAGTCAATGAGCTCGGTGCGGTAGTTGCCGCGCTTCCTGAAAGTGACAGGAAGGCGGACCTACCCTATCGGAACCGTGGAACCATCAGTGACTCCTGAGAAAGACTTGGTTGGCTGCAGCTGATTGTATGGCACTTGGAGATTGTTGAACGTCTCAATGGATAGGACATTGAGCCCTGCCCCGCCGTTGATGAGGGTCCTGGTGACTTGCACATTGCTGATGATTGGGGAACAAAGCATCGGGAGGACTCCGGCTGTGGCTGCGCACTTGAGCTGATCCGCTGAGCTGAATGTGATAGCGCATGCTGACCACCTGAGAGGGCGTGTGGCCGCAAGCTTGGGGAGGACTGCGTTCACTTCGCGAGCAAACTGCTTGAAGATGCGTTGAGAGGCCGGGGCTTGAGCGCCGCCCAAGATGCAAGCGATTGCGCGCGGCTCCGGGAAGCCTCCAGCCCCCTCGTCCTGATGATGGTCCTCATTCCTCCTCGGCTGCGGTGGCAGAGGGGGAGGCCCGCGTTGCCTTGTGGGCGATCCTCGCGAGGCTGATCCCTCCAACCCCCCTCGCGAGGTGGGTCCCTCCAACCTCCCTCGCGAGGCTGGTCCTGCCAGCGGTCCTCGCAAGGTCGGTCACGCTACCCTTGGCGAGGGCCACGGTCTTCCCATCGTCCTCCACCTCTTCCTCCTCCTCGGCCATAGCCCCGGTCGCTGCGCTCGGGGCGTCGGCCGGCGCGCTCGTCTCGCACGGCCCTGAGCTCTTGGCATTCGTTGGTGTTGTGGGTGTGGAGGTCATCGTACACGCAGTACCGGCTGCCCTTGGATGACTCAGGCTGATCCCTGCCTCGCTTGGTGTCCGGCTCTGCTGCAAGCACGGCAGCCCCCTTGCGCTTCACGTCCTTGGCCTTGGCCTTCTTATCTTCTGGGTCTGCAGCTGGCAGCTCGAGGAGGGAAAGGCGCCCTTCCGCATCCCTAGCGCACTTGGTCGCCAGATTGAACAACTCCAGGGAGGTGCACAGGTCCTCATGGATCGCGAGATCCTCCTTCATCTTGACGTCACGCACGCCGTCGGAGAAGGCTGAGATGATGGCCTCCTCAGACACCTTGGGGATCTTAAGGCGAGCGCTGTTGAAACGCTGGATGAACTTCTGCACGGTCTCTCCTGGCTGCTGCTTGATGCAGCGCAAGTCGCTCATGGCCGGGGGCCGGTCGCGGGTGCCTTGGAAGTTGGCGATGAATCGGGTGCGCATCTCATCCCAGGAGGATATCGTGCCAGGAGCCAGGTTCAGGAGCCAGGTGCGGGTGCCGTCCTTGAGCGCCATGGGGAACCAGTTCGCCATGACCTTCTCGTCCCCATTGGCGGCTTTGATGCCCAGCTCATAGAGCTGGAGGAACTCAGCAGAGTCAGCCGTGCCATCGTAGCGCGGGGGCAGGTCTGGCTTGAACTTGCCCGGCCAGGCCATGTTGCGCAGCTCGGCGGAGAAGGCACGGCAGCCTGCAATGGCCGCGGGAGCCCTTTGGTGAAGGAGAGCTTGATCTTGGAAGTCCCTGTGCGCTGCCGCCAGGTGCAGCGCGGGGTCTTGATGTGCTGGAGCAGGAGCGCGTTCGTGCCGGGCCGGTGCGGGGAGCACACGGGCGGCTTCTTCGGGGACGAGGGATCTCTTGGCAGCTCTTCTCTTGCCGTGCCAGTGCCGGATGGAGTGGGTTCCGCCTAGGGGCCACGCGCATTGGAGCCAAGGCGCCTTCCTGAGGGGGAGGCGGCTGAGGCACCCCCGAAGCTTCGTCGCCCGCGCAGGGCGGGGCGCGGTGCAGGGGAGCCCCCAGCGGCGCTAACGAGCTCGGTGATGCGGGCGAGCCATTCGTCGTAGAGGTCGTCGATGGGACGGTAGTGCAGGAGTTCCCGCACCAGGAGCAGCATGACATGCACATCCGCAGGGGCACGACGGGCGTGGAACGAGGAGCCGGGTGGGGTCAATGACGGGGTGGCAGTGCGGCCTTCTCGCCGCACCGAAGGAAGCAGGGACGACGCCTGCTGCTCATTCCCCGCCGGGCCGGTGGCGGCTTTGATGGCAGGCGACGGGGAACGGCGGGGACGCCCGCCAACGGAGGCCGTCTGGGCGACACGAGTGGCGAGAGCGGCCCAGCGATCGGCGCAGGCTCGACGAGTGTCTGACATGGATGGGACGGGCGGCGAAACACGAGGCGACGGAAGGCGGATTCCGGCGCACCCCTACCTGGCGCACCAAATGTTGGATTTCGGGTTCCGGCAGACCCTCAAGGTTCGAACTCTGGGGTGCACGCAGAGATCACATCCCCTGCCTACCCATGTCTCGTCGCCTCGCAAGGATCTAAAACTATACGAAGAACAACACAAAGGACACGAGATTTATACTGGTTCAGGCCACCATTGTGGTGTAATACCCTACTCCAGTGTGTGGTGTGGTGGATTGCCTCTGGGACTGATGAGGAACAGTACAAGGGAAGAACAGCCTCGCGAGGGTATGTTCTTGGCTGGTGCGATGAACTGCTAGGGGAGTTCAGTTGCCTCTCTTTCTCTCTCTCTGGATGCCGATGTCTCGGATCCCATCTCTCTACCCTGTGGGTGGCTAGTCCTATTTATAGGCATAGGCCATGGGACTCTCCCCAAATATTGAGCGGGAAGGGCGCCAACAATTGGCCATTTTGAAGGGGAACATCTGGTACACTTATCCTGACTAAATTGGTCCTCGCCTGCCAAAGACCTTGACGATGACGCCGGCTTGGGCTCCAGGATGACCTCCGTTCTGCTGTCCTGCTGGTCTTGGTCTTGTTGCACCGAAATGGCTGCCTTTGCTTGATACTCTCGCCTGCGCTTGCCTCCTTTGCACCAAAGAGGAAACAAGGACTCTGCATAGGCCGGCGCCCGCCTGGCGCCCGCTTGGCCTTGGTCATCATGGCTTGCATCATGAGCACCTCGCGAGGTACCCCGCCTTGATCTCTCCGCCTCCTCGCAAGCCAGTCTGACGAGGCCGTGCCCGAGGAAGCCCCCTATCGTCCGTCCCGCGAGGCTTGGCCCCTCGCGAGGGTCTTGAGCAGGTGTTGATGAAGATGGCCCGTACTGGACCACTCCTTGAGCCACGCCGCAGGCCGCAGGCAGGCAAGTCTGGGTACCCCCGTTCCCAGAACACCAACACAGGCGGTCCCGCCGGCGCTGCTTTGGCGGCTGCAGCAAGAACATCAGAGATTGAAGAAACACAATGGCCGTTGGATTGAGATCCAATGGTTACGTCTGCTAGAATTGTTTGTTGACGTAGTATATAATAACTAAAAAAATCTTGCATACGCGTCAACTAAACAGGCCCACAAGTCAGACCACTATCTCTTTTTTTAATAATTTATATATAGCTAATGGCAACTTCTTATGCAATTTATTGCAGTCATTTTGTTTGGTTGGCCAGGGCCAATTTCGCATATTTCTGTGGGTTCCAAACTATTTTTAATACCGAAATGTCGAGCCAGATTTAAAGTACTTTGAAGATATATTTGAATTAGGTTAATGCCCAGTGAAATAGGAATCTCAAAATGTGAAAAAAATCAGAAATTATAAAGTAATTGCCAATTTGTCATCTGTTTTTATATTTACAACCCATTTCATATTACTTTCAAGATTTGCAGGCTTCTTGAAAGAGTTGCAGCCCATCAGGGCGTAGAAAAATAAGTAGGCCTGGATTGGGTATTCTTCAAAAAAATAGACTGGGCTCATTATCACAAAGAAAAAATAGCTGGGCTGGTCACATGGTGAACATAAAATATAAGCCTGGGCTAGACGGGCCACAGCCCAGTTCAAACCCTGCTCCGTCTCAACAATACCAAACAAAAAAATACTGCTCGAGTAGCTACGTCCCAGGTGTCAGCCGATCTTGTGATGTTCTCTTGTCTATTGACTATATACGCTCACAATGTCGTGGGTCCCAGATGTCAGGAAAACACTAGGAGGAAGCATTTTATTTTTCCATACGCTGACGTGGTGGGCCCCTACTGTCATCCTCTCCACGTACTTCTGCCGATTCCTGTTGTTTGTTGACCATGTTGACAACGCGAGAGGGTGGCGCCGC
Source organism: Triticum dicoccoides (assembly GCF_002162155.2). Classification (NCBI taxonomy): domain Eukaryota; kingdom Viridiplantae; phylum Streptophyta; class Magnoliopsida; order Poales; family Poaceae; genus Triticum; species Triticum dicoccoides. Next base: position 252,103,351 of record NC_041387.1, read on the forward strand.
GGTGAGCGCACCAAAGCGCGCGGAGGACGTCGGCGTTAACGATTTAGGAGACGGTGGGGCGGCGATGCGTGCGCTGAGGCGCAGCCAGCCGTGGGAGGCGGAAGCAGGCGGCCCCACCGGCTATGGTTTGTTTTTGGCGGCTGGAGGAAGACAGGACTGAAGAAACACGACAGACTGTAAAAGCAGCAGGAGTACTTAACAACCTTAACTGAAACCAGCAGGGGCACTTAACAACCAAAGCTGAAAGTAGTATGAGTACTTATACAGGTTCAACCATACAAAGCACGCCTCGAACAGTGCTACTTTGCCTATAGTTAAGCAAGGGTGAGACCGCCAAGCCCCAGGACAAGGCCCAGGCGCCACCCCGCGCATCCACAACCTTCTAAAAGCGCCTTCATCTCGCAACGTGGTCAATAAACAGGATATTTGCTTTAGAGCCATGGAAAAGCATGAACATAATCTTATGTCCTATTCTCCAAGATGGACGGGCCTTCATTATCTGAGACCACCCACGAATAAGTATCTTTTCAGCTCCAAGGGGAATTGAGTAGGTCGACATAAATATCATGTTGTGACCAAGCGCAAGTCTGACCCGACCATGGTCAGGCATCTATATAGGAACAATAGAACTCGGCAGTTCCTGTTTCAAGAAGATCACAGATGTAAAACTGTGTATAAGCAATAGTTTATGAACAACATATATAACAGAAAACAGCTCGTACCATAAGTTTCTCGACACAGTTGGACATGTTCAATGTGTGCAGCAGTGGCACACATATCCCATGTGGCCTTACACCATTGAAATGCCCCACAAGGACCTCAAGACGATCAATAAAGTGTAGGAACTTGTGGATGTCGATCCAGTCAACTTCAGTGCCATTAGTAACAGCCGAGTTATTACAGAGTAACAATCGAGCAGACTGCTTAACTCTGAAAAAACCTACACATGCCACCAATTATAAGACAATATTAGTTAGAAGTAGCATCTTCGTGAGAGATTCGTTGCTACTTCTAAAGTTAAATTGTGATTAGTTAGGCAGAATAGGTGGATTAAGAAGTAATCGAGGCAACAAGCAAGAACCAGATACAAAACTAACATGGATGAACAATTGGAATGACTTCGGGGTGGAAGATCGCAGTGAAGATGAGACCAGGTTCTGCTATTTCCATCAACATTCGTGCGCCAACTTTCAGTCTGTAACACTTGAGAAAGTTTATCCAAGTTCGGCCATAAAAAAAGCAGTGATCTTCTTGGTTCATGAACCCAACTCGGAAGCAATATCTGTGGATTGTCTTCACTGTGACCATTAAACTAGTGTATTCAGTTATGGCAAGGTCGAGCATCTTGAGTACATGTGTTCTGGCAGAGCAAATAATACACTGCATGAAAAATAATATGAGAACACAACATGTTCAAAAAAACCACCCTCCCGAATAGAGAAGAGGATTCTAGGAACATACTGTGCGCGTTTCAAAATGCTGTGGTAGGATGAGAAGGAACAAGTGTGGCGTCTCGTCGTGGGCACAGAAATCTGTAGGGTACTCGCACTTTGGGCACTACAACTGAAACACACTAGATTCAGTACAAAGGAAAATGCATCAAAGGCGGCGGCTGCCATCCTAGGATTACCTGCGACCAAGGGACTTGGATTTATCGGGAATGGATGAAGAATTCATACCTGGTTCTCCATGAGAAAACCCTATGCAATCGCCGAGTGGGGGTTTTCTCTGAACAAGCAGACGAGGGAGAAGGGGATTCAGGCCCAGTGAAATATTGCCGCTTCGTCCGTCCAGCTTACTGTTAAAGCTGTAAAGGGGGGTTGTGATTTGACGGCTCATTGGGCATTACTGTGGCGCTACGACCGGGGTGTGTCTACCGTGAAGTTGTGCACTCAAATTTGTGCATATGGCACGTGGACCCCGTTGCCGGTTGCCCCGCATATCAGCGAAAGGAAGTAGAAAGACAGGAGTAACTAGTTACACATAAATATATTTTTTGATAGAGAGATACTCCCTCTGTAAAGAAATATACAAATCTTTTATATCACAGGCTCACCTTGCCGGGAAATATACTCCCTCTGCAACGCACGGGCATTATGGGGGTTCAGCTTTTTTTATGGGGGTTTAGGTGAGAATATAATACTCAGATAGGCTCGCGGTTCTGGACTTTGGGCCGCAGGCCGACCCTGCATGTTTGGGGGCCCATGTGTTCTACCTCAGCACTTTTCATATTGCAAGCGATCGGTACTGCGCTGATTTTAGATGTTGTCGCAAGGCGAATACACAAAATTGAATAAAGCACGGCAGCTGTTGGAATGAAATCGAACGACAGTTCCTAACCAGCAATCAGAGTTGCAATTCTATCAACGATATACCGTGTGATAAATAATACTGTCGTACTACTTATACACACAGGACACTTGTTTCACCATGCCAGATTATTACATCAAAATCTCTCAGAGGATAGATCAGTTCGGCAGTTGCGTGCTGCTACCGAAGAATTTCAAAGTTGATTTGGACCAGCTCTCCTTGCCGAGAAAGTTCGATTTTGACATCATCCCCTACCGCAGGATATGATTTAGATTTGAACCTTGACCATCCTTTAGCATCAATCATCATGCGACCATCCTTTGTACTTACGGTATATTGAGCAGGTTCATTCACACCAAGGCTGCGCATGGTAAGACAAACTTGGCTGCGGTCGCCCGGATTGTTGAACGACTCCCTCGTTGCTCTAGGAATTCTTTGTTCGAAAACAAGAAGACATACCCAAACAGTTAGATCAACACAGTGAATCATGTGAAACAACATGGAAAGAAAAAAGAACGAAGCACTTGGGCGGCCAATGCTTACCAAGAAGGTGGACATGTAGGTTTTTGTAAGGACTTTGGTATATGAAGTGCGAACTGCAGCCCAGGCTGTTGCCGGTGCAACTGCATGGGCCGGACCAAATGCAAGTGCAAGTGTTGGTGCAGGTGCCGAATCCGCTGCTATTGCCGGAGATGGTGCTCCTTGTAGAGCTGGTGCCAGTGTCGATGCCTGATCCTCCGGTAGACCAGACTGATCCACTGACGCGGTCAGTGCCCAATCCTCACCCGGATTAGACTGAGCTGCTGCCGCTGTCAGTGCTAGAGCAAATGTCGGTGCTCCATCTGTGCGAGACAAGGGCGATCGTGTCTGGTCAGTTATGATCAGCTTTCTAACTTGACTAGGATCCGTGATCGTGATCCAGTTTTCTTCTTTTCTTTTAAACGCGAGAAGGACTAATTCTGGCGTTTTTGTTAAACCGAACTGCAGTTCATCATAGGGATTCAGCTTGTACTCAGACAACAGACTGATCCAATTTTTTCCAGTAATATAAGTGATGGACAGTGCCTTTGTTACTGACACGACATAAGAAGTGAAACCTGCAAAAATAGCCATCGTAGAGCAAACCAAACGGTTTATTCTGTGATGAATGTCACATGGCAAAACCTGCATCGTAAAATTGCAGGAAAAGAAAGAAAACATGACATTAAATCAATAAGGTTTAGACAGTAAATCAATAATACTTACTTGATGTGACACGAGTGAATCCTTACCAGGAAATCACTATGTTGAAGTACTAAACAGAAGATTGATCGTCCAACTACGCGTGGCATGCAGGGGCCCTGCCTACTCCCACAAGTAGGACAGTCCAAAGGTCGTGACAAATCGTATGGACCGAACATCCATGGGACTGGAAATCCTGGTGGGTGCGATAAACCCTGCAATGCATATAGATATTGGAGTGTAACCATAATTGATAAACCGTCCTCACAAAAAATATGATCTGGATACTTCAAAATGTACAGACTGAATTGAGTGGATAGACATTAACATAGACCGTTCTCAGGACTGACCACACACCAAAAGCGGCAGTACTAATAAGCAATACAGGGTTCACAAACACAAATCAAGTATTGAACAATAGTACTTACTACAGACAAGCAAAGTTGCACTAACTAAACTCTGCAGACTATTTCTTGCCACCGACCTACGGGATGAACCCTACATAACTGACTAGGCCATGGACTTCGTGTGAGATGTGTACATGCACCATCACCATCTTGTCAACCTTGGAGAACCTAATAGAGTGGTCTTTCCACTCATAAACATGATGATGAAGACAGGTCGCATCAGATTTGTTGGGAAGCTTTACAAGAACCACACCCTTCGTAATCGAAGGCACAGCCAGGAAATTGTTGTGGTCAAGTACAGCCTCGAGAACACGCCTGACAACAATACTACAGGAAAACACTAGTTCAGGACATGTGGCGACAAGGACACATCTGCTGGATAGTTCAGCAGTAGAACTCATCATCAGGTCTTCCAGTTCAGACGGCATGACTTTGAGAACTTCATCTCCACCGCGGACCTGGTTCCAATTCAAACAGAAACCATATTTCATTACTACCTCCGTTCAGAAATATAAGATGATTTTCGATATTATACTCCATATATGACTACATATACGCACAGAAATGAGTGAACAAAGACACTAGAACATGTCTTCAAAGGCATGAGAGCAGAGGGATTACATGCAATATCCATAACACAAGTTACTGAGGCAAATATACCCTCTTAAAAGGTAGCATTGATGTTCATAAAGTACTCCCTCCGTCCCAAAATTCTTGTCTTAGATTTGTCTAGATACGGATGTATCAAGTCACATTTTAGTATTAGATACATCTGTATCTAGACAAATCTAAGACAAGAAATTTGGGACAGAGGGAGTAGTTGAAAGTAATCTATAAGAAATCAGTGTCAACCTCTCGCATGTTTTGGTCAAAAGAGGAATTTAGAGCCGTCATTTGGCACACTAAAATCACATGCAAGATCACCCAGAAAGTTGTACTACCAGTACTAGTACTGCGTGTTAGATGAAAAAACACGATCAAGATCGAGAAAAAGATCATCAACAAGAGACATTACTTGGACTTGCTTAATGAGGGATCCCGGAGAGGGGGGGCTTGGACAGGGCGATGGCTTTGAGCTTGTCTGCGGTAGTCTAGGCGGGGTGCTTGCGCTTCTTCGTACCATGAGCCTCGACGGTTTTGGCCAGAGCCATAGACATCACATCGGCCGGTGCTCTGGCGTCCATCCAAGAGAGGAAGCTGAGAGAGAAGAGTGAAAGGAGGAACGAGATGAGGGAGAAGCGAAGCGAGTGGGGTTTTTCTTCAAGAGAGGAAGCTGAGAGAGAATAGTGAAATGATGGTTGCTTCGTCCGTCCAACTTACTGCTGGAAAGGAGGGGGCTTTGTGATTTGACGGCTCATTGGGCATTACTGCGGCGGTTCGATCGGGGTAGTCTACCGTCACTCTACTATGGAGTAATTTAGTGCATGGCTGGTGGACCCAGATGCTGGTTGTCCCACACGTCGGCGAAAGTGAGTAATTTAGTGCATGGCTGGAGGAGGATCCGCACGGTAGAGCGTGTCCACTGTTTTTCATTCTGAAGAAAAAAATGATTACAGCAAGCGTTTCCACTCTTATGACAGAGGAGTGCGAAACACGGCAGCCACTTGAACATACAAAGTGCTCCTACTACTAGGCATGTGCAGTGGTTCATATGTCAGTACTACGCAATCTTGTTGCTAGTGTTGTGCGCATGTCAAATACTCCTATATGTAACATAGTACCGCTTTTTCGACTGTCCGTTCAAGAATGAACGGTGAGATCAATGTTAATAGAACTAGGTCCACAGCGCACGGAGAGTACGGTGCTACAGTACTCCACGAAACATGAACCATATGAAGCACATCCTATAGTGTTAGACAGGGTGTATGAAGGGTGCACGGGATGGGAGCAAAAGTTCCCTTCTCGACCCACTTTTGGGTGTTTGGCAGAGTGCATGAAGGGTGCATGAGTCCACACTAGTAGGTTGACAAAAATACACAAAGAGGAAACAACTATATTGAGATGAGAATGCAACCAAACACACCCACACGCTTTGTGCTACAGTGACGGATCTGCACCGTCTCAGTTTGATCCAACGGTCATGTTGCGCCGAGACATGGACATGCCCATGCAGAGGGCGCCTAAACACCACAATAGTCCCTCTGCTTCTCGAGGCGCACGACGTTGGTGATGTAGGGTGCAACCGCCCGCAGAGCCTGCTCCTGGTCGACGGGAGCCAGCTCGTCAAAGACGGCGTCCAATGGCATGAATGGATTCCGGTGACGGAGCCCTGAAAGGATTCGCCCGGCAACGGCAACGGCAGAGCGCAACCCCTCCTTGTCTAGCTCAGCCCCCACCATCGCGCGGAGACGGCTCAGCTCCTTGGAGATATAGGTGAAGAAGGAGACCAAGTCAGGAAGCCGCAGCTCGTTGAAGTCAACCGGGTGGTCGAACGGGTTTAGCCCGATGTCCTGCATCATCGCGCTGGCACGACGGTAGGCATCGCGCAGCCGCAACATGTGCGTGGCAACTTGGTTCACCAAGTGGGTGAGGCGATCCTGGACCTCGTCACGATCGGCCCGCTCGCGCTCCAGCCGGCTCCCCTGATGGCCTATCGTATCTCCCGCTTTCTGCAGCAACGGCGCCGACGCCTCAAGCATTTTTGTGGTGGACGCCTGCCGCTTTTGAAGCTCCGTGAACTCCCACACATAACGGAGGAGCATGTCACTCCTCTCCTCCTTGAGCCCATGGAGCTCCACGTCCTTGGCCCTGACCTCTGAATCCTTGGCATGGAGCTCCTGTGTTAGGCGCCTCACCTCGGACTCCGTGATCTGCTACGCCACCATGGCACCAGGTAGAAGCAATGGGGAGAGGAAGAAAAGGGGGCGAAACAGATGAAAGGCAATGCAATCTACGGGAAGGCGGAGGGAGCCAGCCGAGGAGCGGGGAATCTTTTGGTTTTCACCACGGTAAAATACCAGTCGATGACTTCTCACATCAGGGAGCAGTGGGTTTTTACAGGCGGAGTCATCATGACTAATAGCTACCGCGCCTGCTCCCATCAATCAAAAAATTAAAAATCCTGCCACGCCTGCTCCCGTCAATCAAAAAATTAGAAATCCTGCCGCACCCAAACACCAGAGCAACGCCGGGGTGGATATTTAAATTTACCTGCCGGCAAGTAGATAAAAAAGGGGTGATAAAACAAATGTGGCGGCGGCCTAGCTAATCGGTCGAACTAGCCCAACTAGCTAGCCACCGTGCTTCACTAATGTACTCGGCGGGAAAGGTGGTCTTTCGTGATTTGACGACCCATTTACTTGCTTCGGCGCTACGACCGAAGAGGACCGAGAAAACACGCGGTAGGTCGTCCCACGTCAGGAAGAATATATGCGTGCACCACCCGGGAGGACCCCGAAACCGCGCGGTAGGGTGTGCCACGTCTCGGCACGGAGGAAAAATGTGCGTGTAAAAATATGTTGTATCAGACGTAGTACCTATGGTTCGACCTCGGGACTCGGCCAGTCGGTCGAAAACACCCCACTAGCCACACAGCTTCATCATGCAAACGTGGCACGGTTAGCTCCGTCTCGACTAGCCGCAACATCTCTTGTTCTAGGCGATTCTTCTATTTTCCAAGCTTTTTTTAGATGTAATAACACCATGGCAAGCTAGCTCCCCTCTCCGTGTGTGCCCGTCCAAAGGTTAGACGATGGAGAGAAGAGAGATTGAGATTGCAGACCTAGGACCCACCCATAAGTGAGACAACGGTCATGCACGTGTTGACGAGGCACTCCCTCTACTCTACTCAACGCAAGTACTGTATAAAATCAAGTTATGGGACAAAGCCAACAACCGTTCATTTTTTCAGGCTATCGACTTACGCTTTGTAGTCCAGGTTGCCAGTTTGAATCTCGTCTTTAAAATTTGTTAGTTTTAGGTCCAAATTTGATTAATGACAAGTGGGACCCTCGTGTGTTGTTCCGATATTTCAGTGTAGGATGGTTTTTTTGAACAAACACTTTGCGCGGTTAGACAAGTAACGGCACGAGTTACACGTATTTTGCAAGTTTACGAACAAAAATGACAGCGGCATAGAATATCACATCCACCCCGCAGCTTAGATACTTGGTGATACGAGTTTTTACACCGTTGGAAGTGAGATCCAATGGCTTGGGAGTAGTCTTTGTAATTATGCGCAATTTCCAAACTCTCCTAAGTTTTTTTTTGCAAATAAAACATTCAGGCCTCGTGTGTGCTGCTGCATCTTCGATCCAACGGCTCCCCGGTGCTAATATTAGGTGCTCCCCATAGCTTAATTACCTGCAACGGTGATATGAGCATCTAGGTCGTATGATGAGTGATCAGATGGCACATGCATAGTACTTGTACTTTCTGCGCATTTCACAAACTCTATCAGCCGTATATTGCAAAAACATTCACACCTCCTACTGTGGGCCGTTAGATCTCAGTGAACTCGTATCACCATAGAATCTACGGTGCGGGAGCACCTCATACTCTCCCGTGCGAGAAAACATAAGGTGCTATCGCAGCTTGGATGCTACGGTGATACGAGCTTGGAGGTCGTTTGATCTGAGATCCAATGGCATCTGAGCAGTCTTTGTGCTTGTAAGCAGTGGCCGAACTCTTTTGGGGCTTTTCTGCAAAAAACCATTCGAACCACCGAGGAGGTGTTGGGTCACAAATCCAACGCCTCCAAAGAGCTTGTATCACCAAAGCATCTAAGGTGTGGTGGCACATGATATTCTGACATACACGAGAATTGTTAGGGAACGTAGTAATTTCAAAAAATTCCTATGGACACGCAAGATCATGGAGATGGCATAGCAACGAGAGGGGAGAGTGTTGTCTACGTACCCTCGTAGACCGTTAAGCGGAAGCGTTATGACAACGCGGTTGATGTAGTCGTACGTCTTCACGATCCGACCGATTCAAGCACCGAACGTACGGCACCTCCGTGTTCAGCACACGTCCAGCTCGATGATGTTCCCCGGGCTCCAATCCAGCAAAGCGTCGGGGATGAGTTCCATCAGCACGACGGCGTGGTGACGATGATGATGTTCTACCGGCGCAGGGCTTCGCCTAAACTCCGCGACGATATAACCGAGGTGGAATATGGTGGAGGGGGGCACCGCACACGGCTAAGGAACGATCCGTGGATCAACTTGTGTGTCTCTAGGGTGCCCCCCCCCCCCGCCCTCGTATATAAAGGAGCAAGGGGGGAGGCCGGCCGGCCCTTGTGGGCGCGCCAAGGAGGAGGAGTCCTCCTCCTAGTAGGAGTAGGACTCCCCCTTTCCTACTCCTACTAGGAGGGGGAAAGGAAGGGGGAGAGGGCGAAGGAACAACGGGGGTGCCCCCCCCCTCTTAGTCCAATTCGGACCAGAGGGAGAGGAGGCGCGCGGCCCACCCTGGCCGTCCCTCTCTCTTTCCACTAAGGCCCATGTGGCCCATTAACTCTCCCGGGGGGTTCCGATAACCCTCCGGCACTCCGGTTTTCTTCGAAATCACCCGGAACACTTCCGATGTCCGAATATAGTCGTCCAATATATCAATCTTTGTGTCTCGACCATTTCGAGACTCCTCGTCATGTCCGTGATCACATCCGGGACTTCGAACAAACTTAGGTACATCAAAACTTATAAACTCATAATAAAACTGTCATTGTAACGTTAAGCGTGCGGACCCTACGGGTTCGAGAACTATGTAGACATGAACTAGAACTATTCTCGGTCAATAACCAATAGTGGAACCTGGATGTTCATATTGGTTCCTACATATTCTACGAAGATCTTTATCGGTCAAACCGCATAACAACATACGTTGTTCCCTTTGTCATCGGTATGTTACTTGCCCGAGATTCGATCGTCGGTATCCAATACCTAGTTCAATCTCGTTACTGGCAAGTCTCTTTACTCGTTCCGTAATACATCATTTCGTAACTAACTCATTAGTTACAATGCTTGCAAGGCTTAAGTGATGAGTATTACCGAGAGGGCCCAAAGATACCTCTCCGACAATCGGAGTGACAAAACCTAATCTCAAATTATGCTAACTCAACATGTACCTTTGGAGACACCTGTAGAGCACCTTTATAATCACCCAGTTACGTTGTGATGTTTGGTAGCACACAAAGTGTTCCTCCGGTAAACGGGAGTTGCACAATCTCATAGTTGTAGGAACTTTGTATAAGTCATGAAGAAAGCAATAGCAACATACTAAACGATCAAGTGCTAAGCTAACGGAATGGGTCAAGTCAATCACATCATTCTCCTAATGATGTGATCCCATTAATCAAATGACAATACATGTCTATGGTTAGGAAACATAACCATCTTTGATCAGTGATCTAGTCAAGTAGAGGCATACTAGTGACACTATGTTTGTATATGTATTCACACATGTATCATGTTTCCGGTTAATACAATTCTAGCATGAATAATAAACATTTATCATGATATGAGGAAATAAATAATAACTTTATTATTGCCTCTAGGGCATATTTCCTTCAGTCTCCCACTTGCACTAGAGTCAATAATCTTAGATTACATAGTGATGATTCTAACACCTATGGAGTCTTGGTGCTGATCATGTTTTGCTCGTGAGAGAGGCTTAGTCAACGGGTCTGCAACATTCAGATCCGTATGTATCTTGCAAATCTCTATGTCTCCCACTTGGACTTGGTCCCGAATGGAATTGAAGCGTCTCTTGATGTGCTTGGTCCTCTTGTGAAATCTGGATTCCTTTGCCAAGGCAATTGCACCAGTATTGTCACAAAAGATCTTCATAGGTCCCGATGCACTAGGTATAACACCTAGATCGGAAATGAACTCCTTTATCCAGGCTCCTTCATTTGCTGCTTCCGAAGCAGCTATGTACTCCGCTTCACATGTAGCTCCCACCATGACGCTTTGTTTAGAACTGCACCAACTTACAGCTCCACCGTTTAATAAAAATACGTATCCGGTTTGCGATTTAGAATCGTCCGGATCAGTGTCAAAGCTTGCATCGACGTAACCATTTACGACTAGCTCTTTGTCACCTCCATATACGAGAAACATATCCTTAGTCCTTTTCAGGTATTTCAGGATGTTCTTGACCGTTGTCCAGTGACCCACTCCTGGATTACTTTGGTACCTCCCTGCCAAACTAATAGCAAGGCAGACATCAGGTCTGGTACACAGCATTGCATACATGATAGAGCCTATGGCTGAAGCATAGGGAACTCCTTCCATTTTCTCTCTATCTTCTGCAGTGGTCGGGCATTGAGTCTGACTCAACTTTATACCTTGTAATACAGGCAAGAACCCTTTCTTCGCCTGATCCATATTGAACCTTTTCAACACTTTATCAAGGTACGTGCATTGTGAAAGTCCAATCAAGTGTCTTGATCTATCTCTATAGATCTTAATGCCCAATATGTAAGCAGCTTCACCGAGGTCTTTCATTGAAAAACTTTATTCAAGTATCCTTTTATGCTATTCATAAATTCTATATCATTTCCAATCGACAATATGTCATCCACATATAATATTAGAAATGCTACAGAGCTCCCACACACTTTCTTGTAAATACAGGCTTCTCCAAAAGTCTGTATAAAACCATATGCTTTGATCACACTATCAAAGCGTTTATTCCAACTCCGAGAGGCTTGCACCAGACCATAGATTGATCGCTGGAGCTTGCACACTTTGTTAGCTCCCTTAGGATCGACAAAACCTTCCGGTTGCATCATATACAACTATTCTTCCAGAAATCCATTCAGAAATGCAGTTTTGACGTCCATCTGCCAAATTTCATAATCATAAAATGCAGCAATCGCTAACATGATTCGGACAGACTTAAGCATCGCTACGAGTGAGAAAGTCTCATCGTAGTCAACCCCTTGAACTTGTCGAAAACCTTTCGCAACAAGTCGAGCTTTATAGACGGTTACATTACCGTCAGCGTCAGTCTTCTTCTTAAAGATCCATTTATTCTCAATGGCTTGCCGATCATCGGGCAAGTCAACCAAAGTCCATACTTTGTTCTCATACATGGATCCCATCTCAGATTTCATGGCTTCTAGCCATTTTGTGAAATCTGGGCTCATCATCGCTTCCTCATAGTTCGTAGGTTCATCATGGTCAAGTAACATGACTTCCAGAATAGGATTACCGTACCACTCTAGTGCAGATTTTATTCTGGTAGACCTACGAGGTTTAGTAGAAACTTGATCTGAAGTTTCATGATCAATATCATTATCTTCCTCACTAATTGGTGTAGATGTCACAGGAACTGATTTCTGTGATGAACTACTTTCCAATAAGGGAGCAGACATAGTTATCTCATCAAGTTCTACTTTCCTCCCACTCACTTCTTTCGAGAGAAACTCTTTTTCTAGAAAGGATCCATTCTTAGCAACGAATGTCTTGCCTTCGGATCTGTGATAGAAGGTGTACCCAACAGTCTCTTTTGGGTATCCTATGAAGACACATTTCTCCGATTTGGGTTTGAGCTTATCTGGTTGAAGTTTCTTCACATAAGCATCACAGCCCCAAACTTTAAGAAACGACAACTTTGGTTTCTTGCCAAACCACAGTTCATAAGGCGTCGTCTCAACGGATTTTGATGGTGCCCTATTCCATGTGAATGCAGCCGCCTCTAAAGCATAACCCCAAAACGATAGCGGTAAATCAGTAAGAGACATCATAGATCGCACCATATCTAGTAAAGTATGATTACGACGTTCGGACACACCATTTTGTTGTGGTGTTCCGGGTGGCGTGAGTTGTGAAACTATTCCGCATTGTTTCAAATGTAAACCAAACTCGTAACTCAAATATTCTCCTCCACGATCAGATCGTAGAAACTTAATTTTCTTGTTACGATGATTTTCCACTTCACTCTGAAATTCTTTGAACTTTTCAAATGTTTCAGACTTGTGTTTCATTAAGTAGATATACCCATATCTGCTCAAATCATCTGTGAAGGTGAGAAAATAACGATATCCGCCACGAGCTTCAATATTCATCGGTCCACATACATCTGTATGTATGATTTCCAACAAATCTGTTGCTCTCTCCATAGTACCGGAGAACGGTGTTTTAGTCATCTTGCCCATGAGGCACGGCTCGCAAGTACCAAGTGATTCATAATCAAGTGATTCCAAAAGTCCATCAGTATGGAGTTTCTTCATGCGCTTTACACCGATATGACCTAAACGGCAGTGCCACAAATAAGTTGCACTATCATTATCAACTCTGCATCTTTTGGCTTCGACATTATGAATATGTGTATCACTACTATCGAGATTCAATAAAAATAGACAACTCTTCAAGGGTGCATGACCATAAAAGATATTACTCATATAAATAGAACAACCATTATTCTCTGATTTAAATGAATAACTGTCTGCATCAAACAAGATCCAGATATAATGTTCATGCTCAACGCTGGCACCAAATAACAATTAGTCAGGTCTAAAACTAATCCCGAAGGTAGATGTAGAGGTAGCGTGCCGACCGCGATCACATCGACTTTGGAACCGTTTCCCACGCGCATCGTCATCTCGTCCTTGCCAGTGCTTGCTTATTCCGTAGTCCCTGTTTCGAGTTGCAAATATTAGCAACAGAACCAGTATCAAATACCCAGGTGCTACTACGAGCTCTAGTTAGGTACACATCAATAACATGTATATCACATATACCTTTGTTCACTTTGCCATCCTTCTTATCCGCCAAATACTTGGGGCAGTTCCGCTTCCAGTGACCAGTTTGCTTGCAGTAGAAGCACTCAGTTTCAGGCTTAGGTCCAGACTTGGGTTTCTTCTCTTGAGCAGCAACTTGCTTGTTGTTCTTCTTGAAGTTCCCCTTCTTCTTCCCTTTGCCCTTTTTCTTGAAACTAGTGGTCTTGTTGACCATCAACACTTGATGATCCTTCTTGATTTCTACCTCCGCAGCCTTTAGCATTGCGAAGAGCTCGGGAATTGTCTTGTTCATCCCTTGCATATTATAGTTCATCACGAAGCTCTTGTAGCTTGGTGGCAGTGATTGGAGAATTCTGTCAATGACGCTATCATCTGGAAGATTAACTCCCAGTTGAATCAAGTGATTATTATACCCAGACATTTTGAGTATATGCTCACTGACAGAACTATTCTCCTCCATCTTGCAGCTGTAGAACTTATTGGAGACTTCATATCTCTCAATCCGGGCATTTGCTTGAAATATTAACTTCAACTCCTGGAACATCTCATATGCTCCATGACGTTCAAAACGTCATTGAAGACCCGGTTCTAAGCCGTAAAGCATGGCACACTGAACTATAGAGTAGTCATCAACTTTGCTCTGCCAGACGTTCACAACATCTGGCGTTGCTCCTGCAGCAGGCCTGGCACCCAGCGGTGCTTCCAGGACGTAATTCTTCTGTGCAGCAATGAGGATAATCCTCAAGTTACGGACCCAGTCCGTGTAATTGCTACCATCATCTTTCAACTTTGCTTTCTCAAGGAATGCATTAAAATTCAACGGAACAACTGCACGAGCCATCTATCTACAACAAACATAGACAAGCAAAATACTATCAGGTACTAAGTTCATGATAAATTTAAGTTCAATTAATCATATTACTTAAGAACTCCCACTTAGATGGATATCTCTCTAGTCATCTAAGTGATTACGTGATCCAAATCAACTAAACCATAACCGATCATCACGTGAGATGGAGTAGTTTTCAATGGTGAAAATCACTATGTTGATCATATCTACTATATGATTCACGCTCGACCTTTCGGTCTCTGTGTTCCGAGGCCATATCTGCATATGCTAGGCTCGTCAAGTATAACCTGAATATTCTGCATGTGCAAAAACTGGCTTGCACCCGTTGTAGATGGACGTAGAGCTTATCACACCCGATCATCACGTGGTGTCTGGGCACGATGAACTTTGGCAACGGTGCATATTCAGGGAGAACACTTCTTGATAATTTTTAGTGAGAGATCATCTTAAAATGCTACCGTCAATCAAAGCAAGATAAGATGCATAAAGGATAAACATCACATCCAATCAATATAAGTGATATGATATGGCCATCATCATCTTCAGATTGTGATCTCCATCTCCGAAGCACCGTCATGATCACCATCGTCACCGGCGCGACACCTTGATCTCCATCGTAGCATCGTTGTCGTTTACGCCATCTATTGCTTCTACGACTATCGCTACCGCTTAGTGATAAAGTAAAGCAATTATAGGGCATTTGCATTTCATACAATAAAGCGACAACCATATGGCTCCTGCCAGTTGGCGATAACTTCGGTTACAAAACATGATCATCTCATACAATAAATATAGCATCACGTCTTGACCATATCACATCACAACATGCCCTGCAAAAACAAGTTAGACGTCCTCTACTTTGTTGTTGCAAGTTTTACGTGGCTGCTACGGGCTTAGCAAGAACCGTTCTTACCTACGCATCAAAACCACAACGATAGTTCGTCAAGTTAGTGCTGTTTTAACCTTCGCAAGGACCGGGCGTAGCCACACTCGGTTCAACTAAAGTTGGATAAACTGACACCCGCCAGCCACCTGCGTGCAAAGCACGTCGGTAGAACCAGTCTCGCGTAAGCGTACATGTAATGTCGGTCCGGGCCGCTTCATCCAACAATACCGCCGAACCAAAGTATGACATGCTGGTAAGCAGTATGACTTGTATCGCCCACAACTCACTTGTGTTCTACTCGTGCATATAACATCAACGCATAAAACCTAGGCTCGGATGCCACTGTTAGGGAACGTAATAATTTCAAAAAAAAATCCTACTAACACGCAAGATCATGGTGATGGCATAGCAACGAGAGGGGAGAGTGTTGTCTATGTACCCTCCTAGACCGTTAAGCGGAAGTGTTATGACAACGCGGTTGATGTAGTCGTACGTCTTCACGATCCGACCGATTCAAGCACCGAACGTACGGCACCTCCGTGTTCAGCACACGTCCAGCTCGATGACGTTCCCCGGGCTCCAATCCAGCAAAGCGTCAGGGATGAGTTCCGTCAGCACGATGGCATGGTGACGATGATGATGTTCTACCGGCGCAGGGCTTCGCCTAAACTCCGCGACGATATAACCAAGGTGGAATATGGTGGAGGGGGGCACCGCACACGGCTAAGGAACGATCCGTAGATCAACTTGTGTGTCTCTAGGGTGCCCCCCTGCCCCCGTATATAAAGGAGCAAGGGGGGAGGCCGGCCGGCCCTTGTGGGCGCGCCAAGGAGGAGGAGTACTCCTCCTAGTAGGAGTAGGACTCCCCCTTTCCTACTCCTACTAGGAGGGGGAAAGGAAGGGGAGAGGGGGAAGGAAAGAGGGGGGCGCCGCCCCCCCCCCTCCTAGTCCAATTCAGACCAGAGGGAGAGGGGGCGCGCGGCCCACCCTGGCCGCCCCTCTCTCTTTCCACTAAGGCCCATGTGGCCCATTAACTCTCCCGGGGGGTTCCGGTAACCCTCCGGCACTCCGGTTTTCTCCGAAATCACCCGGAACACTTCCGGTGTCTGAATATAGTCGTCCAATATATCAATCTTTATGTCTCGACCATTTCGAGACACCTCGTCATGTCCGTGATCACATCCGGGACTCCGAACAAACTTCGGTACATCAAAACTTATAAACTCATAATAAAACTGTCATCGTAACGTTAAGCGTGCGGACCCTACAGGTTCGAGAACTATGTAGACATGACCTAGAACTATTCTCGGTCAATAACCAATAGTGGAACCTAGATGTTCATATTGGTTCCTACATATTCTACGAAGATCTTTATTGGTCAAACCGCATAACAACATACATTGTTCCCTTTATCATCGGTATGTTACTTGCCCGAGATTTGATCGTCTGTATCCAATACCTAGTTCAATCTCGTTACCGGCAAGTCTCTTTACTCGTTCCGTAATACATCATTTCATAACTAACTCATTAGTTAGAATGCTTGCAAGGCTTAAGTTTTGAGTATTACCGAGAGGGCCCAGAGATACCTCTCCGACAATCGGAGTGACAAAACCTAATCTCGAATTATGCCAACTCAACATGTACCTTTGGAGACACCTGTAGAGCACCTTTATAATCACCCAGTTACGTTGTGACGTTTGGTAGCACACAAAGTGTTCCTCCGGTAAACGGGAGTTGCACAATCTCATAGTTGTAGGAACTTTGTATAAGTCATGAAGAAAGCAATAGCAACATACTAAACGTTCAAGTGCTAAGCTAACGGAATGGGTCAAGTCAATCACATCATTCTCCTAATTATGTGATCCCATTAATCAAATGACAATACATGTCTATGGTTAGGAAACATAACCATATTTGATCAATGAGCTAGTCAAGTAGAGGCATACTAGTGACACTATGTTTGTCTATGTATTCACACATGTATCATGTTTCCGGTTAATACAATTCTAGCATGAATAATAAAAATTTATCATGATATGAGGAAATAAATAATAACTTTATTATTGCCTCTAGGGCATATTTCCTTGAAGAATATGATGTCCTCCTTCATCTTAGATGCTATGGTGACACGAGCTTCGAGGTCGTTGGATATGGGATCAAAGGGCATCTAAGTAGTTTTTGTACAAATTGTGTGCAATTCTCAAACTCATCAAGGTTTCCTGCAAAAAAATTAAGACACATCATGTGAGCTGCTATATCTCAGATCTACAAGCTCCAAGCAACTTGTATCGGCATATAGCACGTAAGGTATGGGGGCACATGATATTCTCCCGGGGAGGAGGGGTGGGGGTGCACAACCAATCGGTGGTTGGGAGGGTGGGGACAAATATAATCTAAACAACCCTAAACAGAGCTCCACAATTTTATCTAAGGTCGAGGGGTTGACCCCCGACAATCATAGCTCCACCTAAACACAACATTTGCATGTACTGTAGTACTAGACTTAATATTCATGTTTCAGTTTCATGTTCATTTTAAATATTGAACTGAGGACCATGGATGTCTTACATTTTACTCCCTTCGTTCCTAAATATTAGTCTTTTTAGAGGCTTCAAATGTACTAGCACATACGGATGTATATAGACATATTTTAGAGTCTAGATTCACTCATTTTGCTCCATATGTAGTCACTTGTTGAACTCTCTAAAAGACTAATATTTAGGAATAGAAGGAGTATTTTTGAACTCGTGTCATACATGCATGGGTTGGAAAAATAGATGCACTATACTTATTGGATTGTTGTTGTGTTCGTGCGTGTGTGTCTGTGTGTGTGGGTGTGTGTGTGTGTGTGGTCATATGCTTGATACATACAAAGTTTTCTCACCTCCATATTGTTCATATTTTAAATTTGAATTTGCATTGGAAAACTTACTAGGGATACCATGAAATGTGAAATCCACGTTGAGATCACTATATCACAAATTCACTCTAATTCAACGACTCGTCATAAATCAATTACCACGTTGAGATTAGTATTTGCAAGGAAAATACGGGTATTGTAATACACATAGATTCGTTCGGCAATTTAAAAGGTTCCTTTCGTATTCTCAAATGGTAGGACCCAACGGCGTACCAGCCAGACCTTGGCTCGTGTTGATCCTAAAAAAACGGGCTCGTGTCCCTCGGTGGCGTGCGTGGTACGCACATTAGGCAACCCCAACCAGTCGAGCCTCAACGTTTCAAGTCGAAATATCTGGCGGCCAGAATTCTAGCCCTAGGAAATTCCCCTCATGTCCCTGGTCCATAATGACTACCGATGAACAACGGAGGGATGCTTTAGTAACTAGACAACGTTACTTACCGTGCCGAGCACGATTCAATTCCCTCGGTCGCCGCTTGTCAACGTCACCCGTCAACTGCATTGCCTAGTACTACTACTACTACACCAGGATGAGCACAGAATTGAGCCGTTTGTTCGTGCCTAGTACTTGAGTTAATATATCAGGCAATGCACTGGTACGGAGGGATTATCCTTTTACTCCCTCCTTTCCGGTTTATAGGGCTTATCTCAAAATTTTAGTTTTCCCATTTTATTAGTCTCAATTTGGTTGTTCCCCATCACATGTTCAGATTTCAAGGTGCAATAAATCATTACATGCAAGTATTAAGAGAAATCTGACCAATGCATGTACTTTATGCATGCATGCATTGCAATTAATGCATTCGTAAACACAATTTTTGAGGAAAACAAGTCCATTAATTGAGTGGGTTTGCAAACTACAACAATTGTTCCACCACTCACCATCTACCTTGGTTGGTGAGATTTTTGAATTGAGCCCTATAAACCAAAAAGGAGGTTTAACTAAGCAAAATGTTTGACCAAATCCTTTCTTAAGAAATACAATAGGACAGATGTACGGCTTGAAAATTTATTGCATGATGCAGGTTATGATATTGTTTCAAATCATGGGTCTTAAATTTCAGAAAATCCAACAGTGAGCATAAATTCTTGAAACTGAGCATGGTCACGTGATATGGCACAAATATTACTTCGTAAGTTTTTTCTTCAACTCGAGACAAGCTGCTTATGACAAGTTGCACAAATGAAGAGCCAAGGTATTTGGAACAAAGACCTGTCACGTTAAGGCGAACGCTTTCACTATTGAAACTGTGGGCGTTTACGTGCCGCCACGAGTCCTCGCTTCTCATCGGCAGGTGCCGTCCCAGCAAGCGTGTGAGTCGACGGGAGGCGTGCGAGCAGACCGCTGCGCCGGCTATCAGGGAGGCGTGCGAGCAGACCGATGTGCAGACTCACCGGGAGGCGAGCCCTTTGACCAGGCTCCGCCGCCCACCGTCGTCCCAACTGCTCCCACTTTTAATGTCGCTGGTGCCGCACTTTAAAATCAACCCCGCACTACCCGGTATCGCTACAATCCTCTCTCTTCATCTCCGATTCTCCTGTCGTCTATCTCCAACTAGCCTGACCTAAACGTACGGCATGCCGCATCATGATGGTCTGCCCTTAGTGTTCCAGTTTCATGAGGAAGACACCCAGCCGGAGTCTCAAGAACATAAGGCGCTTTGGGACGAGCTTGAACTGGCCTTGCAGGAAGACGCCGCGCCTATCCCCGCTCCCGTTCCGGCTCCCGTCGCCCCGACCGCGCCAGTGCCCATCCCCGTGGCATTGATGGGCTGGGAGCCGCACATTGTCGCCGAGCTTGATGCCACGGTGTTCCATGAGGTCCCCGCCGACTTTCACGCACCCGTGCACCTGCCAGCGCATGCGCCTGCGCATGCACTAACGCGCACGCCCGTGCCGGTGCCCGTGCACCTGCCAGCGCATGCGCCTACATGCGCACTGACGTGCGCGCCCGTGCTGGTGCCCATGCACACGAATGTCTCTGCCACGCCGTTGACAGCGCCTGTCCCCGCGCGGGTGCCAGTGCCCCCCTCAGCGGCATGGATGGCCGCCGTCGACCGCTTCCTTGCACCAACGCTAGTCGCCTCCAACCGCCAGTTGACTCGCTCCGAAGTCCAGAACATTTTGGACTTCCTTGAAGCTAGGCCAACGTCCAGGAGTACGCCAACAACGGCGCAAGACGCCGCCGTCACCGTCGGTTAGTGGCCCGACGACACATAGAGCACGGCAGAGGAGCCGCTTCCCACCGCGAGACGCCCCCGCCGCCGCCGCGTAATCTAAATTTGCCATGAAAAATGTTCGGATTGCCATGCTTAAAATCCGAACGTTTATCATTTCCGTTTATTTTATATCGATCGTCGTATAATTTAAAGTCAGAGTCAGACTGAACGAAATGTATGGTTTGATCGATTGAATGTTCTGCTAGAGCCGTATCAAATTAAAAATAAAACGTCATCAAGACACATGTATTCCTTGTCATCCAACGACCTAGACTGCTTCAATGTCGAGCGCTCAACACGTTTAGCGTGCAGTTAATTTCATGCCAAAAATAGTGCTAATCACATGACAACAGGCAAATAATATTCTAGTAGTTAATATTCGCATGCACTTAATATACTTCCAAATTAACGTGCATTGCACGTACACACTGACTAGTGCTGCTAGTACGTGAAACTGGTGTCGTGACTTGTGAAAGCGTCCAGATATGGTCAACGGCAACATCACCCACGAGTTCTTCCTGTTTGCCCGTGCGTCTAAACGCAGAAGTGGAGGAGAGAGAGAGCACACATGGAACCCACCAGTAAGTGAAGGCGAATAGTACTAAAAATAATATTACATGTTATCCATTAATTAGGCTGTGGTAATATAAAAACATTATGTGAACAAAGGGGGTACAACAAACATTGCTATTCTGTGTATGTTGCCTATTGACGTGCGGCTTGAAGGCCCGGTCGCATGTTCGATCCTCGTCCTTTATTTTTTTGTATATGGGTCCAAATTTGTTTCATGACATGTGGGCCCCTTGGTGTGTAGTTTGTAGCACTTTAATTTGTGGGTCGAAATTTGTTCCATTCCAAGTGAAATTTGTAGCTTATTTATAATAATTAAAGAGAACAACATAGTTTTTTCAATATTACCATGGTGCGATGTTGAAGGTGAGAAAGGACGTGCGAGAGAGCGATGACCGAGCCAGAGGGAAATCAACTAGGGGAGTTGCGTGGGTTGCAACGGTGTTTGGAGTAGTTGTGGGCCGAATGCTACGAAAATATAATCTAAACCGACCGGAATAAATGCCTACACAAATTAATCCAAGGTTGGAGTGCCCCTCGCAATGTAAATAGCTTCGTCTTTGCGAGGGATGGAGAGGTAGTAGCTTCAACGCGTGGAATATATGGTATGAGAAAGCGAGGTCAATCGAGAGACATATAGATAGAGAGACAAAGTGAGTGTGGTCCGACATTCATTGAACAAATATATATGCTCCAGAGAGATATTGTCTGATTGAGCTTTTGGTAAGGGTGAGGGCTGTAAGATAGAGCTTGAGAGATGATACAGTCACAGACGTGTAGATATATTTTGTGCGTGGGAGGAAGCAAGGTCAACTGATAACATAGGGTCACCGTGCGATCGAAAGAGTGAGACGGGTTGGAGAGAGTGACCTAGATAGACGATGTGCGTGAGAGAGTATACAATCTAAATAGGTCGAATTGGGTTCAAACATGGTGATATATCGTTTTTGTCCGAGAAAGAGCGAGGTAAATCAAGACATACAGAGAGAAAGAGAGAGAGAAAGAGATTGAGTGAGCATGGCCCACCATGAGGTCGAAAGAGTGGCGGCGGCTTGGATGGACTGACCTAGATAGACAATCTGCGTGAGAGAGTATAGAGTGTGTCGGTCGAGGCCCGAACAGGGAGATATATCATTTGTGTGTGAAAGAAAACAATGTTAAACGAGACTCGAATAAAGAGAGCGAGATTGAGCGAGTGTGGCCCGCCGTGCAGAACAAAGAGTGAGACAGTCTCGAGGGAGTGACCTAGATATACAACGTGCGTTCGTGCGCACGAGAGGTTGGGGGGCTAGATAGGCAATGCATGTATTTAGCGCGAGAGGGTGAGAGGGAGAGGGGGAGAGAGAGAGAGCTCGGCATGGGGTGCAATGGTGGGTGTGTGAGGTAAATACATTTGGTAACAGGAGTGGAAAAGGGGTTGTGTAGTTGAGAGACTTAGAGATCGAAACATGGAGAGAAAGAATGAACATGTGTTTGGAAACCGATAGCTTGCTAAGGTGGTTAGGAGAGGAAGATTGA
>NC_041387.1:252126286-252196717 GCF_002162155.2 Triticum dicoccoides
AACAACATTTGAATGTACATAGTACGAGACTTAATATTGATGTTTCAATTCGGTGTACATTGTAAGATTTGAACCGAGGACCAGGCATACGGGTAATTATTTCGAATTCGTGCCATACTAAGTTTTGAAAAGTTGACATTGGCTCAATTTGTTGTGCTATTTTGTAGGTCATATGTTTGAATCCATCCAAAAGTTTTCTCACTACCATGGTGTTCATCATATACATATGAATTTGTATTAAAAAAGTAGCATGGATACAGTGAAATGCGAAATCCACGTTAGAATTGGAGATCGCTACGTGACACACACTCAAATTCAAATAACTAACTACGTGACACACACTCTAATTCAAATAACTAATTATGTGACACACTCTCATCCACTTTAGCGTGGGTACCGTTTCGATATTTTTTTTCAAATAACTCCTCAATTAATTTATAGTACTCCCTCTGTTCACTTTTATAAGACCTTGAAG
This sequence comes from Triticum dicoccoides, assembly GCF_002162155.2. Classification (NCBI taxonomy): domain Eukaryota; kingdom Viridiplantae; phylum Streptophyta; class Magnoliopsida; order Poales; family Poaceae; genus Triticum; species Triticum dicoccoides. The sequence continues at coordinate 252,126,762 of NC_041387.1, forward strand.
ACATTTCAGACAATGTGCAAAATAGTTCATTTTAAGTTGTCTGAAACGACTTACAGAAGTGAACGGATGGAGTATCTCGTTTCGAATGACTAATTATTGCAAGGAAAACACGGGCATGGTAATACATACAGATTCGTTTGCAAATGAAAGAAGATTCGTTTGCATTCTCAAATGTAGGCGCACCAGGCAGACAGGACTACGCTTCGGTGCCTTAAAGGTAACAGCCCTTGGGTGACTGACATGTGGGCCAGCCACCTGTTGGGCCCACATGTCATGGACACAAAGGCTGGTGCCTTAAGGCACCGAAGCGTAGTCCTGTCGGGGTGGTCGCGTGTGTCAGACGGACGCGTAGCACCCAGCCACCCACCCCCCTCCCCCCAAAAAAAGGACAACGACAATATAAGTGTGCGCTTCCACATTTCGGATTGAAATATCTGGCGGCCCCAATTCCATCCCTACAAAATCTCTCTTCTCCATCGTCCCCTTCTGCGCCCAGATTGCTCAAATCCCTAATTCGCCGCCATCCCTCGAATCGCCCCTCGTCTCGTCTCTTTCCCCACCGTTCCCCACCTCTGTGCCGGACGATGACAACGAAGACGACGGTCGCGCTTCACCACTGCACCGGAGCTACCTCATCTACGCCCTCGTCCTCCGCACCGGGTGGTCCACCAACAACGTCGCCGCCGCAACCGACGTGCCTCACAGACACCGAGTTCCACCGCATCAGGTGTGCTTCACCGACGCCGTCTCCCAGCTCACCGGGGCTACTTCACAGAGCACATCGTCGCACCTCCGCCCACCGAGGTCGTTGGGGCTTCACCAACGGTCTCGTCCACCGCATCGTAGCGCTCCGCTGCCACTCAAGATCTGCATCCGTGCGCGGCCAGCCAACACAAGCGTATCACCCTCAACGGCTCTGAAGTGACCCGCACTCTAGCTAGGCAAGCATGCCCGAACGCCGGCCCGAACTAGGTATCCACACATCACTCCCTTGTGCACTGTTCCGATGATGTTTGGATATCCTTTCACTGCTCTCTTAGCTTACACGCTTATGCAACTCTGACTTTAACTCTTATTTCTTCTGGAGATATCATCTGAAACAAGCAAATCCATTTTTTAGCGAAGCATGACGGGGCTACGGGATCTGGTACACATCCTGCACACCCGTATAACCTTGTAAGTATTTGTCCTCCGGTACAACATCAAGGTTGATTCCTCTTATTTGATCAACCATTCGTCGTGTCAAAAATGCTGAGGGGGATGCAAGGAGCACAAGGCCTGCACATCCAAGCAAGTGGTAACATGGACTTGTACATGGAACATCCCAAGCGTAAGCAGAGCTGCAGTGAGCCTGTACAACAAGCTAGCGTAAGTCCCTGCATTTTATTTAATTCGTACTGGCATTCGTGTATGATTTGTGTGTAGTGGCTGATCCACGAATTCAAGTTACCAGGGGCGAACATTTAACTTAAAAAATACGAAGGCACTTGCACTCCAGAAATCAACATAACTTGAGAAATGTGAAGCTACATGCACTTTGAAAACCAGCTAATGATCCAAAGTAGTTTAGATTATAAACACTAAATTATGCAAGCACCAAAAAACACAAAATGCAACATGGTGTACAAGGACTACAAACATGGTCTGTACCTGCTTGAATTATTCGTTCTCTGGCTGAAAATATCGAAGTGTAATTGCATGTATAACCAGTGCGCAAACTGCATATCAATATATCTATCCTGCACAAGTATGCCAATAGTTTCAAATAACAGATTAGAAAAGTATTTATGCTATGTTGTCATGATACGGGGACTTTCTGGTAGATGGCCTCGACGTTTGCTCAAGCTATGAAAATGCACTATAATTTGCTTGTCATCAGTGCCTCAAATCTCTGTCTCTCTCAACATAGTAGATCATCATTAGACACTAAATCCTTCAATGAGCTTGCAAAATGCTTGCATTAGATCCCTCATTAGACACTATATGTTCATCACCAGGAGCATGTAAAATGTTTGCATCAAATCCTTCATTAGCAGTCTGTTCATTAGACACTTCAGGCTCAAGAACAACATGAGCTTGTATGTTTGCACCGGAAACTTGATTAGATACATCAGATTCACTCAATTCAGTATTGATTGGGGGAGTTATAAAATAAGTAGAAATTGGTTTCATTTTCTCATAGATTCCCTACATACAAGCAGGTTTACAACACCATCAGGTTTAACTATTGGCCAGAAATTGAAGAGTTGAATTAGATATAATCAGGGATGTGATGTATCTGCTCGTTGCGCATGCTACTCTTGTAAGTTGCGACTGTCCGTTTGCGCAAGCTCAATGCCATGCCCGTGCTGTCGCCGCTGCCTCCCACGCAGGCTACACCCAGGGTTGGATCTTCATCTTCTTGTCCTTCCGTTCGCTTGAAGCCCGGTGACCGCCCTCCAACGAGGGCGCGAGGAAGTGCTGTGTCGGTCTGTCCAACGGCGGCTAGGTTAGGAGCGAACCAGACTACAGGCTGGAGCGAATGAATTGGGATTTTTCTACTGTTGATCAATATGGGAGGCGCTCGTTTGGGCTGCGAGCATGCTATAGGGCCTGCCTTGCACTTATGTTATTGTCCCATCCAAATTGAAACATTTTTCTTCATTTTTTACATTGCCTGCTTGTGCATGGGACGAAAAAAACTAGCGTGGGCCAACCTGGACGGCTCAAACTAGGTGCACACTTTCCAGCCACCTGAAGCGGCCGCCCATACTAGCCCCTATGGTGGCGTCGCCCCTTTTTGCGTGTATGATTGGATAGTGAAAAATATTCCAGTGGCGCTTTTGATTTACCCACAAAATGGTTGAATTGCTTGTTTCTATGAACTGAGTTCGCCAATAATGTGAAGGATGCCAGTCTTTTCATCCTATTGTAGATTGCTTAGATCTCGATATGCCAAAAGTAATCGCATGAAATATACAGTAAAAGCCAGTGTGATGTGTTTGGCTACAACTAGTCTGACTACACGTCCTCATATAACCATTCGACTTACCCATGCAGTGTGGGAAGAAAGAAGTATTGGGACATCCAAGAAATTGATGCCATGGACTCCTTTGTACAACCTTGTAAGCGAAAAAGAAGTTGTAGTGTCCCTGTACAAAGAACTAGCGTAAGTTCAGTTACCTGCTTCTCAGAATTTTAGTTAGCCACTTATTGCAAAATTATTCAATTACGTTGCTTGGCTTAATTTAGTTTGCTACTGATTACATAATGGCACAACCTGTTAATCATATTGTAGACTGCGCCTATCTATGTGTTTGATACTTACTGTTAAGAATTACCTGTTTGCCTTAACTTAAATATCTACTTGTTTATTTAACTACTTTGTTGCTGCAACAGCGGTTTACAATGGTGTTAATAACTACTACCTCCGTCCCATAATATAGGACGTTTTTTGACACTAGCATAGTGTTAAAAAATGTCTTACAATATGGGACAGAGGGAGTACTTTTCAGCATCCAATTGAAACTCTTTAATTCCTTGTTTGTTTAACTGGTTTGTTGTTATAAATCCCAGTTGAGATGTTTTGCTAACTTCAACTTTTCTGAATCCAATCGGAACTTTAATGGCAAAACAGGTTAGCCCAAGATCAAAGAGCGAGGTCCCCATGGATGTTGCATCATCCCACAGCAGTGGCACCGGACCAATCGTGCATTATGAATTGCCAACTGCTGATGCTCTAGAGGCAAACTAGTGGTAGAAAGAGATTCTGCTTCTGCACTTAGAGATGAAGTTGACATGTTGAGGGAGCAAACAGCACAATCACAAGCAGTACTCAAGACAACCATTAAATATTTGGTGGATTTCAAAACGAAGCAAGCTGAGACTGACCAGATTGTTAAGGTCCTGAAGGAAAAAAGGAAATTAAATTCCTACTTGGTAAATCATAGGTGAAATGTTCTTTCCATAGTTTAATAACCTTTGTGTTGTCTGTTCATGTAATCAATCAAACCATTTGTTTTAGAGATCATGTAATAATTGTTTTTTTGTTTGTAATTTTATTTCAGCACAAGTCTATATTAATTGATAAGACTCGGAGACATTTCATTTGGATTGTTGTGCCAGACCTACAAATATGCCAATCGGGCTGAATGTGCATTCAACAATAGTAGTAGTATAGATGGACCATAAGTGGCACGCATCGGAAAGGGCCAAGATGCTGGCTAAAAAAATATGCTTTTGTAGCCAAAGAAAAGTACAGCGGCCTGGCTTATGTATGTTAGTTAATATTATTGATCCATATACTCTATAAGTGTTTATATGTCTGTTAGTTCTGTACATTCTTGGTTGATTGACTCGGTATTTGAATCTTGACACATCTCTTGTGTACATATCTAAATGGGAGTACACATTATGCTGCGTGTGACATTTGAGTTGGACATGAAGTGTTCCAAATATTCGAATTCACCTTAAACTGGATACTAGTTTCTGAATTTGATTATCGGCATTTGTAAACCATATTCATATATGACAGTGGAATACATCTTTGTCGTCCTTTTGAAGATATATAAAAACACATAGAATGATTTATAAAGATTCATATAGGAATACAAAATGGATTCGAATTTAGTTGCCAGGGTAAACGTGGATGCTTATTGTCCCAAAATTCGACAGAAGCAGCAAAATGTCCACTCCCACGTCGGCTGCCCGAAGCCAAGTGTTTGGGAGATGGAAATTACTGTCTACCCATTACATGGAGAATCCATCGACCCGATTTCCACTGCTCTAAATAGGGGTAGGTTAGTAACTTCAATTAGACGTGACACGGCCGCCTTTGAGCCCATTCCGACACGGTGGGCGTCAAACATGGGCGGCAAAACACATTTGATTCAAGCTCGTCCGAAAGACCTCTGTTTCTCCCTCCATTCCCCATTCATACACGGTGGGCGGCAAAACAAACTCGACTCGGCCGAAATCGATGTAGGCAAATATTTTCAATAGGGGCAGGTTTGTAACTTCACTCAGATGTGACACAATCGCCCTACCTGTCAGCCCCGTTCATACACCGTGGGCGCCAACCATGGGCACCAACCACCCTTTCCTCGCCCGAAATCGCTCTGGGCAAATATTGGCGAGATGCGAGATTACCGTCCTATCCCCAACCGACGAGACGTCCATATTTTAAACGGGGGCTAAGTTCATAACTTTCCCATATTTCAAACAGGTGCGTCCCAAAAACATGGTTCCCCGTACGTCTCCCTCCATTTTCCCATTCATAGATCGTCCGCGCTAGAAGACCCCATCCCCACACCAGCCTCCGTCCGCCACCCCATCCATCGCCGCCGTCCTCCACCACATCCATCGCCACCGTCCTCCACCATGCTGGAGCGCCTACCAAGACCGCGTCGTCCACTGCTAGAGATGGACGTTTCTCATCCACGGTGACGGACCAATAGCCTTGCATCGCGTCCTCTCGCTTCATCGGCGCCATCATCCTCTTTGTCGGGGCCGCTCACACGACCTTCTCTTCCACCGCAACGGGACTTATCCCCCGATGCACCCGTCTACCGTCCTAGATCTGCTTCAACGCCACCGACAGCCATCGCACCCCCGATGCCTACACGGCGCTGCAAGAGAGGTGGTACTTCATATCTCCTCAACTTTTTGATCTCAACCATAAAATAGATCTTAACTTGGTTACTCTACTTTCTTTTCATCTCTTAGAATTTAGTTCTTAGTTCGAAGCAAACAATGGATGCTAAATATCATTTCTCCAGTTTGCAGCTTCAAATCTGCCATGGCACAGCCATAATACGCTTTAATTGATCATGCTTAGGGTTTAATTGATCATGTTAGTTTCGTGGTGGTTTCTTTAATAGAAATCGGAGGGACCCCTCTTTTGCTAAAAAAATATGCTTAGAGTTTCCCCCTTTTATGATCACTATACGATCAGAATACGTGCTTCGTGTCATAATATCACTGCTCCACGCATCAAGCTAAACAAGCTTAGATGTTCAAATACGAATCTGATATTATTAAAACAGAGTTGTTTAATTGGTCAGCTAAATGTTCCTAAATTAGTTTTGAAAATGCATGTTCGCCGCTCGGGTGTGTATCTCTACAGGGTGCCCACGGTGGGCCGGCCCACCCTGGGATTTTGGGTCATCCCAGGCCCCAATTTCCCTCTGTTCTGCTGTGCGCTTCCGATCTCTACTCGCCCCCAGCCGCCTACCTTGCTGGCGACTTGCCGTCCCCGAACGGCATGACTCTAGGAGGAGACGCCGGACTAATAGGAGGCCAGGAGTCGCTCGCCCAACAGCGTCACCGCTGCCCGGGCGCGCCGCCGTGCCTACCTTCCCAGTCCGTTTAGGGCTCAGGCGTGCAGCACCCACCAAGCCAACCCGATTTATCCTGAGATACGTCCTTAACACTCAGCAGCCACTCCTCATCACCCATTTTCTAATTGATTCATTACTCATTAGGCAGGACTGTCATTAGGGTTTGTTGTGTGCTCAGTGCTACCTACACTTAATGGTTCAGATGTATTTCGGTAATCTTTAGTACCTCTAAAGTTCACAGGGTTTTCAAAATTCCGGCCCTCGGAACAGAAACTAGTCATTTTGGATTGTTGGTCGTAGTGACATTGACCCAGATTACTACTGCAAGCCAGGTTTGTTGACAATTTTACTTGTCTTTCTTACTCATTCGATATAATATCCAATTATTCATGTCGATTAGTTGCAAACAATAAGTGCTAGACAAACTTCTTCATTCAGATTTTGGACGGTCTTTTACTGCAGTTACAATTCTGCATACTTGTCCTAATAAGCTCACAAGTAAATGATTGATTCACTACATCTATGCTTGCCTTGTCATATTTGTTGTCAATATTCTTTTAGGGTGGACCACCCTGTTTCTAAATACTGGAACCGTAGACCTGAGTGAATATTATTTCTCTATGTGATCTCTTCCATCATGTGTGGGTAACGAACACTTCATTGTATAGAAAGAAAGTTTCATTTCCAGCTTTTACATAGGTTTCGATCTTTTACATGGAATACAATCTGCCTACTTGCTTTGTGTCGCACTACCAACACTCCACCCTTGAAGCTAAACATTACGCCACTCATAATTGCTTAGTTTATTTGTTCAAATACGAATTTCATATGATTCTAATGTTCCTACTTCAGTTTTGAAATGTGTGCCTGCCTGTTATAAGGACATACGGGGTTTGTATTTCTGTGTGTGGTCTGGTCAGCACGATTGGGGAGGTGAACTTTGCATATGCAGGGTTTTATAGGGAGACACTCTCTGAGTTGAATCCGCAATGCATTCCATAGATAATCTGACTACTTTTTATGTTTTCATGAATCTCAGATTTTGAACAGCATCATAATGATTATGAGCTTGCACGCATGAAAAGAATAAAGCAGGACAATGCCATGGCTGTCAAACTTGGCATTAAGGGACTAAAATCAAGTCTGGATGCAATGCAATGCAAATGCTCTCCACCTACAGATTCACGCTCAGAATATGATCCTAATAGTGATTCTGACCTAGAGGGAGACCTAAGTCAATGTAGCTCCCTAGTGAAGGAGTCAGAGGAAGATGCCCTATCTTATTCACCCATCAAGGTACTTGCTCTAACTTTCCAGGGTTACATTGCTCGCACATATCTTGCAACTGATGCTTTGCATTGCTTCTACTTTGTTGAACTACCATTAGCTTAGTTTACAAATCATGTATGTGAATACGCCCTGCCTATCCATTTTCAGTACATATTCCATCTGTCATCATACCATATTTATCCATTCAAATGATGTTCTTGTGTATCAGACGTTCAAAAGGAAGAGGGCAATTGCTGATCGTGGAGGAGCACAAGCAAAGTATTTGGAAAAGGTAGTGGCACCTAATAAATCAAATATCCCATTAGGTGTAGTTGCAATATCACCTGACCCACAAAATACCCCAACTCTAGCAGACTCTAGCCCTACTACACTGGTCATTTCTGATGCCCCAACTCAGCAGACCCCAACTGCAGCAAACAGTATGATTATGCCAGTTGACATAGCATCGGCTCTATGACGCAAAACCCCCATTCCAGCAAAGAGTACACCAAATCCAGTTGCCAAATCTCTTTTCGAACCAGAGAGAGCCCCAATTGCAGCAAATAGGACCCATGTTCCATTTCTTCCCAGTTTAGAAGATGAAGCTTATGTTGTTGTCATGAACTTTGTGCGCATCTTTCCTTCATGGAAAGATTATATCGCAGACGCCGAACAATTTCCAGTCTTCCTCCGCAACTTACGCGTAAGTAATGTACTAATGTTATTCATGGTCATTACTGCATATGTTTCTGCTGACAGAAGACACAAGATTTCATTCTTTTAAATAGGCGAGGAGAAAACTGGATTGTGATGACGAGCAAGAGTTTGTTGCGCTTTTCAAGCACTCGTTGATGAAGTATCGTTCCTACCTGAGGCAAGCGCACTTCGATGGCAAGCCTCTGAACGAAATTTCTGTAAAGTCTCTGGTGCTACATTTATCCGACGGTGACTGGAATAATCTTGTTACACATTGGTCTCGGATGCAACGTAAGGTACTGTCTATGATATCTCATCACAATTTGAACTACATTTCTGCATTTGCCTTAATGTCTCACTTGTACGAAAACTGTTAGCAGAAGAACATTCGTTCTCAAGGGACCACAGAATCTCGCAACTATACTGCACACTGCATTGCTCTCGTGAGTACATCTTCCCCTGTATGACCATACTTACTTTCATAGTTGTTTCATTAGGTAGCATCACTGCCCATGTTAGCCTCGTAATCACCCATTTGGTGGACATTATAAGATCTATATGGACTCTTACACAAATTTAGAATCAACCCAATGCTTTTGAAGAGGTTTAGCTCTGCAGTCCTCTTGTAAGGACTGAACGTGGTCTATCAATGTACTTACATTAACAGCTACTCCCTCCGTCCCATAATATAAGAACGTTTTGTACAGTACACCAGTGTTCAAAACACTCTTGTATTATGGGAAGAGGGGTTGGTTCATTTTGTAGCATTCTGCATCTTATCTCCCTCGCCCACCATTTACTAAAAAAGATCAAATCTATATTTAATCTTACCAACAAGTAGAATACACAGACAATGCCAGTGCAGAAGTGTAACCCATTGCTCTTGTCAGTACATTTTATCCTATAACGCTTGTACTTCCAGGGATTGGTAGTTGATTATGTAGCATCAATCTGCATCTTATCTTCATTATCCTCTATCCCTTCCAGTATTATCATATCTATAATTACTCTCTACAAAATGTAGAGTACAGACAATGCTTATGAAGAAGATTCTGTGCTGAAATTCTTGAGTTATCCTTCCCTTGACATGGAGAAGGGCATTATAAAGCCGGTGTTAACTATTAATGTAAGTCAGTCCTTCTAAAGCCTTTATCCTCAACTGCTGTTTAATTTGCTCATACTCCCTATCGTTTACTGTTGTTTAGTTTGCTGTTTCTACCAAAATGCATGTTCATAAGAACCGTAAGTTCTAAGTTTTACTTGTAAAACCAAATTTCTTATTCATACCATGCACATTAGTTAATACTCCCTATATGTATGCTTGGTTTTGTGGATCTATAATCCAGTGTGCGGTGAAGCAGCCCACGTTTGCACCTTGTCATCTCCTGTTTTATCTTACTGATGTGGCTGATGATATGAACAACATGCCATGCACATTATCCAAAATAGATACAATGATTTTCTTTGCCCTTCATCTATGCTTGTTATGTTGACATGGTAATCCAGTAGTGTGGTGAAGCTCCCCGCATTATGAACAATGCCAAATTATGCTATTGATATTTTGAACTTACTCTTTATTTTCTAATTTGAAATTGGATAGAATTGACAAAACAGTTATCATCTTTGTTTATACACGTGCAAAGCCTGTCATCTCTCTGCTTTGTTTCAGGGTGATATGCCTGATGGCATGCACAAGTCTGCTGAAGGCTGTGAGACAAACCCAACATATATTGCAGCAAAGAAGGCAAAACATCTTGAAGATAGCGAGACAACCCCAAAGTCTTGTCTTGATGCAGTGTTCAAGTTACTTGAGACTAACAGTCAGACAAGCTCACAGAATTCGTTGTCTGAATCAGTTCGACTTCTTCAGTCCCAAGTTCTAGCAGAAAGGCATTCTACAACTCAACTTCGAATTGAAGTCCTATCTCTAAGAAATATTGCGGAGAACACCAATGAGAACCTCATAGCTAAACAGCTACACCTGGAAGCTATGACCGACATGCTAGGCCGGCCTCACAGCGTTACTCAACAGCTTGCGCAGCAGTTCCCCCGCAAGGCTAACCTTTCTTGAACTGTCTTGGAAGTGGTCTCGGTTCAGTATTATTTTGTTACGCTACAATGGTGCCCACTTTTTGTAATCTGCTTCTTCGTTGCGCTTTATGATCACTGGTAGCGAACTTCGATGCCCAGTGGATGTAATATACCTTAAATCCTTTATTGTATAGTGTAGGTTTATTCTTAGTTACTATGTCGTAATTTCTTTATTGTATAGAGTAGGTTTGTTCTTAATTCCTACTAGTTACTGCCATCATTCGCTATCTGAAAAAAAATCAGATGTAGTCGAACGGTGGGGGGTACAAGGCAGAATAGCCTCTTCCATAGCTCGAAATGAGCTTCGCAGCCCAGAAATAGCTCGCAGAAGGCGACATAGCCTGCGATGTGTAGTATGGAGGCAGGGGTGAAGTTATGCAGGTGGAGGCCGTAGAACTCCAGGAGCCCATGGAGGAACGGATGGATTGGAAATCCGAGTCCCCTCGGCAAATAAGGGACAATGCATACCCGCTCCCCCTTGGATGTATTGGGAAATTTCTCGGCTTGCTCCCCACTATTATAAGTGGCTAGTCCGGCTCGGACGGGGACCATGTACGCAGGCGGGAGAAATCCCTGGGTTTGCAACTCTACCAATCGGCTATGGGGGACAGAACACTTCTCCCAATTGCCTAGCTTAGTGCTACGGGAGCGAGAGGAGGAGCTGCGACGGCCGGCCATGATGGGATGGCTTCTTCCGGGCACGCTCTGATGAACACTCGCTGGGGGAGGATGGTGTGATTTGGATCTGAGGATCCCCGTCTCTTTAAATAGACGATTTACTTACATGGTCAGGGTGGCAAATGTAAAAAGGCCCTGACTTCTCGCATTCGCTCGACACGTGGAGAGAGCCATTATTAAAGCACAGAAGCTGAGGAGTGCAACATTAATGGGAAGCCGGACACTGCTCGTTACAGCAGGTACTCAAGGATTTTGGAGAAAAACCCGCCTTGCAATGCCGAAGACAATCTGCACGCCGGACTCATCGTCATTGAAGCCTGGTTTAGGGTCTACTAAGGGAGTCCTGGATTAGGGGGTCCTCGGACAGCCGGACTATATACTTTGGCCGAACTGTTGGACTATGAAGATACAAGATTGAATACTTCGTCCCGTGTCTGGATGGGACTCTCCTTTGTGCAGAAGGCAAGCTTGGCAATTCGGATATGTAGGTCTCCTTCTCTGAAACCGACTCTGTGTAACCCTAGCCCCCTCCGGTGTCTATATAAACCAGAGGGTTTAGTCCATAGGACAACAACAATCAGAATCATATGCTAGCTTCTAGGGTTTAGCCTCTACGATCTCGTGGTAGATCAACTCTTGTAATACTCATATCATCAAGATCAATCAAGCAGGAAGTAGGGTATTACCTCCATCGAGAGGGCCCTAACCTGGTTAAACATAGTGTCCCCGCCTCCTATTACCATTAGCTTTAGACGCACAGTTCGGGACCCCCTACCCGAGATCCGCCGGTTTTGACACCGACAATGGCTACTACCTAAGTCCGGAATGTTGTGCATGATTAGGTACCAAGAGGACCCTCCCGAGGATGCACATGAAGATGGTCAAGCCCCCAAGTCCACGGAAGAAGAGAACCAACGGAAGAAGGCGAGGACAGCTTCCAGGCCCCGGACATCCAGCCATGGCCCGGACATCCGGCCCCTGGAGATCTACCCCGCAGCCAGGGATCTACAGCCGAAGGTACAGGGCACGGACATCCGGCGTCCAGCCCGGACATCTGGCCCTTCGCCCTGGAAATCCGGCCCCCAGCCCGGACATCAGGACAAGCCATCCAGGGAGCATAGAAGGCTGCCCAAATGGCCCGGATGTCCGGCCATCACCCCGGACATCCGGATCCTCCCGAAGCCCCGGACATCCGGCCCCTTCGCCCGGACATCCGGCCCCGCCTATCCAGAGAGCACCGAGGCCTACTCCACCAACCCGGACATCTGGCCACCTAGCCCGGACATCCGGCATCTCGGGAAGGCCCGGACATCCGGCCCGACGCCTGGACATCCGGCCCCCTGCCTGCGTGCAGCGCATCCAGGCCGAGGCCCATGTACCCCTTCGCCCCTTAGGCTATATATACTCCCTCTCCACCTACGTTTTAGGGTTAGCGTTGATTTAGCTCATTTGTGAGATAGAGCCTCGCTCATCCATCCGGATCTACTCCTCATGAGGGACCGACACCTCTTCGGAAAAGATCCACCTGGATTCAAGACCTCCATCTGGAGAAGACTATTATCAAGACCTCCTCACGGAGAAGAACCGGTTACCATTTGTATCGTCTCTTGTTGGATTTGGATCTTGTACATCTCTTGTGTTTCGATGATCTAGCACATGTGTGACTTTGTTCTTGTTGGTTGAGTGATTTCTCGTGTTTTCCTCTCATTCCCCTCCATGTGTTCTTCGTGTTCCTCATAGGGATCCTCTCCAAACGTGAAAGATTGGCCTCTAGGGTTCTACCCTACATGAGGAACTCTAACGCAGCAATGGGAGAAAACAGAGTGCTCAAGTCAAATCCCATTTTAATTCCCCTGGAAACACCCATTTTGTTCTTGTAACAACTCCATATGATGCCCTCCATTTGTGAATGATCTCACACAACAGAACCATCGGACAGTTTGAGACTAGCAATAGAATTTCTTCTGTGCCTCTCAGTAGCCATTGCATGAAAAAATGTACTTTCCCCACCAACCATTATATATCTGATTGTACCTCTTTTTTCCAATATAAAAATTGCTAGTGCAACAGCTTCAACACATGCAATTTCAAAAAATTCCTGAAATTGAATTTAGATCTAGAGAGAGGCCTTAACTCCTCAAGTCCATCCAGCTGAAGAACTACTTGATTAAATTATGTAATTAAGTTCTTAAGCTTGGAGATATTCAGTTGCCATTTCTTTAGAGCCAATCTCAAGCCCTTAAACTTGAAGGAAATATGCCCGAGAGGCAATAATAAAGTTATTATTTATTTCCTTATATCATGATAAATGTTTATTATTCATGCTAGAATTGTATTAACCGGAAACTTAGTACATGTGTGAATACATAGACAAAACAGAGTGTCCCTAGTATGCCTCTACTTGACTGGCTCGTTAATCAAAGATGGTTATGTTTCCTGACCATAGACATGTGTTGTCATTTGATAAATGGGATCACATCATTAGGAGAATGATGTGATGGACAAGAACCATCCGTTATCTTAGCATTATGATCGTTACAATTTCATTGCTACCGCTCTCTTCATAACTTATACATGTTCCTATGACTATGAGATTATGCAACTCCCAAATACCGGAGGAACACTTAGTGTGCTATCAAACATCACAACTTAACTGGGTGATTATAAATATGCTCTACATGTGTCTCTGATGGTGTTTGTTGGGTTGGTATAGATCGAGATTAGGATTTGTGTGTTTCGGAGAGGTATCTCTGGGCCCTCTCGGTGATGCACATCACTATAAGCCTTGCAAGCAATGTGACTAATGAGTTAATTGCGGGATGATGCATTACAGAACGAGTAAAGAGACTTGCCAATAATGAGATTGAACTAGGTATTGACATACCGACGATTGAATCTCGGGCAAGTAACATACTGATGACAAAGAGAAGAACGTATGTTGTTATGCGGTTTGACCGATAAAGATCTTCGTAGAATATGTAGGAACCAATATGAGCATCTAGGTTCCACTATTGGTTATTGACCGGAAGTGAGTCTCGATCATGTCTACATAGTTCTCAGACCCGTAGGGTCCGCGCGCTTAACGTTCAATGACGATCGGTATTATGAGTTTATGTGTTTTGATGTACCAAAGGTTGTTCGGAGTCACGGATGTGATCACGGACATGGCGAGGAGTCTCTAAATGGTCGAGACATAAAGATTGATATATTGGAAGGCTATGTTTCTACACCAGAAAGGTTCCGAGTGGTTCGGGCATTTTTCCGGAGTACCGGGAGGTTACCGGAACCCCCCGGGGAGTTAATGGGCCTTAATGGGCCATGGTGGAAGAGAGGCGGAGGAGGCCAAGGTGGAGGCGCCCCCCCAAGCCCAATCTGAATTGGGAGGGGGGCCGGCCCCCCTTTCCTTCTCTCCCTCTCCCTCTTCCTTCTTCTCCTACTCCAACTAGGGAAGGGGGGAAACCTACTCCTGCTGGGAGTAGGACTCCCCCCCTTGGGCGCGCCATAGAGAGGGCCGGCCCTCCCCTCCTCCACTCCTTTATATACGCGGAAGGGGGGCATGCCATAGACACACAAGTTGATTGTTTAGCCGTGTGCGGTGCCCCCCCTCCACAGATTTCCACCTCGGTCATATCGTTGTAGTGCTTAGGCGAAGCCCTGCATCGATAACTTCATCATCACCGTCACCACGTCGTCGTGCTGACGAAACTCTCCCTCGACCTCAGCTGGATCTAGAGTTCATGGGACGTCACCGAGCTGAATGTGTGCTGAACGCGGAGGTGTCGTACGTTCGGTACTTGATCAGTTGGATCGTGAAGAAGTTTGACTACATCAACCGCGTTATTGAAACGCTTCCGCTTTTGGTCTACGAGGGTACGTGGACACACTCTCCCCTCTCGTTGCTATGCATCACGTAGATATATCTTGCGTGATCATAGGAATTCCTTTGAAATTACTGCATTCCCCAACAAAACATATCTGCAATCACAGTTGTAATATGACTTTTCCTAGATGGTTTTTGCCACATCTGCTCAACACACTCCATGAAACCATCCATCTCCACCCAATAGTTTTCAAATCTAAACTGATTAGACCTAGGGATGGAAGTTTTAATAGTGACCACACAAGGCATATGATCAGATGTAGTCCTAGCAAGAGGAAGAACCTCAGTCATAGGATAGAAAGAAATCCAATCTGTAGATGTGAAAAACCAATCAAGCTGTTCAAGCAAGGGATTGTCCTGCATATTAGACCATGTGAAGGATCTGCTCTTCAGTGGCAGTTCCAGAAGACCAAGGTGCCTAATAATCTCATTAAAATGAATATATCATTCAAATCTCCACCAGTGAAGTTTCTGTTTTCAATTGATCCAATGAAGTTGAAATCACCAATGAGAAGCCAGTTTTCCCCCAAAGGAATGTTTAGGTTGTATAACCAACTAACAAAATTATCTCTAGCTTCCCCCTGATAAGGCCCATAAACAGAAACCGAAGTCCATTGCTCATTATTTTGTTTGGATGTGAATTGGACCACTACAGCATGCTGATGAACTTCCAAAAGACTTCTCACGAAAACAGATGAATTCCAAACAATTAAGATTCCCCCAGAGGCACTCACTGAAGGTGAGAAGGAAAAACTATCAAATCTTTTGGGGCAGAAAGACCTGATTGATCTAAAATTAGAGGAGCATTTGGTCTCTTGAAAGTAGGCCACAACACATTGACTTTCATCAAATTTTTGTCTGACTACCCTCTGCCTGACATCAGAATTTAGCCCCCTCACATTCCAACACAACACATTCCAGTTCTTACAATGGATACTCATTAAAAACAATGTAGCACGTAGATAATACAACATGACACATAGTATCACACAGACATAGCTCCAAAGAGAAAAATTGAACTTATTACAATATATAGCAAAAGACAATAAAACCCACAGTACAGCAGATTTGTGGCCCAGCTAGACCCCTTTGACCAACAATCTATTAATCATCAGAAGGCTTGCTGGTGTTGCTCAGTGGATCATCCATAAGCCTTTCCACAAACAAGAGCTTTTCCTCAATGCCCAGTTCCTGACCAATCAGCTTAAGTTTCTTGATGGGGGTTAGTGGAGGGACATTGGCAGTATCACCTTTGGGCAAATCTTCAGACACAACTGCAGAGAAAGTCCTTGCCTTGGGCTTATTCTTTTTGGGCTACAAGGGCGACTCGTAAAAAGTGGGTTGAACCCATCTCTCTGAGCAGATCCACGTGTGCACCACCTTAAAGATGTATCAACTAATGGTGTAGGGGCCAAAGTTTTCCTGGGCTTTCTAGCCTTCTTGGTGCACTGAGCAGAGAAAGAGAAACTTTCTTCAACCTGGGAGTTACCCAACTAACTTTGTGATTCCTTGGCTGCAAATTGTTCTTGCGTAGAAGAAGGACACAAAGCCCTCGCAATAGGACACTGCACAATATCGCTGATAGCACACTCCTTCAATGTCAACCTCGGCACATCCATAGGCTGAAAAGCCAACTCCCACTTCCTCTTTGGTGAAGATTGAATGAACATTGGCAGAGATCGTGGGACTTTAGTGACCATTGCATAATCTAACAGCTTTTCAAATGACTGTTTGAAGACAAGCTTAGGTGGTAGTGATGGTCCATAGACCACCTTGTTAGACACCGTCTCCTGATTGACTGAATTGATCAGAGGCTGATAAACCACCAATGCCCAGTCATTTGGGTTTGTACTGCTGATGCTCAACCTCATGAGCCATGACATGAGCAATCTCCTGCTGCACCCCCTCTGGCTCTGTCACATTATTCATATTTTGTTGTTCATCATTAGGCACCAAAATAAAGTTCTGGTTCTGAACAAGCTTCTCATCCGAGTCCAACTGCACTGGCTGATCAATAACCATTGATTCTTGATCTTGCTCCGGTTCTTGCACTACTGGTTGTTCCTCTGCCACATTCCAGTTGTTGTTCCCCAATTATCCCCGCCAGCATCATTCTACTCATCTGGAGGCGGCGGAGGTGGGGGCACATCATTCCAACCCATGGGTGGATAGGGCGGCATGATGAACAAGGCAAGTCAGGAAAAGGAACATCAAGCATAGGATGCGGATTGTCATTGATGGGCATCCAGTCCTCATCATGCAGCATTTGCTCAGCGAAATTAGCACCTAAAATATAAATAGGTGTTGTCAAAGAAACTCTGGCACCTCCCCAAGTAGCATAGTCAGTAAAAACCACATCTCTAGGAACCAAAATACCCTCTAGAAAAGGCACAAACAACGGTGATCTGACCAGGTAGGGATCCTCACTACTCCAATGGTGAAATTTACCAAAAGTGTTACTGCAACCCTGATGTTTTCTGTGTTACACAAATCTAAAGGGATGCCCAAGAACATAAGAAATCCTTGCCAAAAGCCCTGCGCCCGTTGGAAACCGTCTCCTTCGTCATGCTTCATAAACCTAACAAAATGAACGTTGCCAAGATCTTGTGGAGGTAGCTAAAGAAGGGAGAAATGCACAACTGGATCCCGAACCTCAAATAACCCGACATCATTAATACAGGGTTGCACGGAATGAACCTGAAAACCATGATCCTCGAGCCAATTAGCCACCTCCTCACAAGTTGCTCCAATCTGATCCGGAGGTGGAATCGGCATCACCAGCAAGCATAAATTGCTCATGACAATGAACAATCGGACTGTGTGGTGTCACGAACGTCCATGGCCATCGCGCTTCCCCGCCATTAATGATATGGTGCCCAGCTGGCACGTACTACAATGGGTCCATGGGGAAGTTGGCCATGGAAGCAGGCGACGCTGGAGGAGGGGAAGTAGGCGGTAGAGGTGTCGATGGTGGAATAGTCAAGGGTGTCTTGGGGCCGGTGTTGATGGAATTTGGCGAGGAGGTTAATGGGAGGGAGCATGAGGACTCCAAGCTTGGTAATGGGTGTGTCAGAGAGATATTCTCGCTACCAACAACCTCGGCCTCGGAAGTCTCAACGTTAACGGATTTGGTTTCCAAACTAGCCCCAATTTCGTTGCAAAATGGGCACAATCCTTCCTACTATGCCCAACCCGAGACCAAGCAAGAGAGATTTGATGTGCAATTAGAAGAAAAATGTCCCTGCTTGAAACAGATCTAGCAAGTGGAAATTTTGTTGACCATATCATCCACCATTTTATCAAAAAGATCATTAGCCTCTTGAGAGTTGGGCACAACATCATTAGTGGGCTAAGAAGATCCTGGCTCAGATGGGCCAGCCCGCTGCGCGTCCAAAGGGTTTGACTGTTCAGGCTCTAGAGCACTTGGGTCGGCCTGTTGGGTCACAAAGGAGTCCACATGAATACGATTTGAAGGTCCGAAAATCCCGCCCGACGAAGATGGAGCATTCTTCGTCGGTGCAACAATAGATTGAACTGTCCCAAAAGTGATCGACAGCAATGTCGATATCCACCAGAGATTAATGGAGGATGGGGGATTAACAACCACCCTTTCATGTGGGGGCTAGAATAACCAGCAATCTCAGTGGTATCAATACAATTTTGGGTGGTCGGGTAACGATAGCCTCTACATGGAGGATACTTTTGCCGTGTTGCAAAAGATAATTTCTTTCTGATAGAAGCATCAGATTTGAATGCTGATTTAGTAGGTTTAGAATTCATAGCCAAAAGACCCAAGGCAGCTCTGTGTTTGGAAGGACTAATAATGATCCATTCAGCATCACATTCCTTCCTCCAAATTTTCAACTCATGAACCCAATTCAGACCACCATTACTCCACAGATGAAAAAAACATTTGAAGTGATCACATGCGTAAGAACGTAAATTGAGTATAATGAGTCCAACCAACTTGCAGGAGACATGGAAGGCAGAACCTTGTCCCGGATAGAAGAAACCATAAAATCAATGGCAGATCCACCAACTGCAGATTCAAGAGCGGCCGCCACAGAATCATCTGTAAGATGAAAAATATGATGACTAAAAGACACAACCATTGTAAAATGCCCGTGTTATCCGAAGGGTGCATCATAAAACCAGTAGATCTAAAAACCTTATCCGTGAAATTCAGACCCTTGGAGAAATCCAAGCCAAGGATAGATCCCCCATGAGAACCCATAAGAGATGGTATAGGGGTGTAGATCAGAGAGCACCGTTGATATTTAGTGGAGACAAACTAGATTTTGGTGGATAGGAGGAGAGATCGCCGGTGAGGTGGAGCGCCGGAGGTGGAGGTGGTGGAGCGCCATTTTCACACTAGAATTGATAAGTTGGAAGAAGTTATTAATAATCTGGGTTCCGTTTTTTCTTCTGTTAAGAATGTTAAAAGGACGACTCCTAGTAAGAATTGCAAGTTTATGTGTGTTCCTAAGAACAAGTGTACCACATCTAGTAATGGGAGTGAGGATCTTAAAATAATTAGTGTTCATCTCGACTTCCTTGATTTAATAAAGGAACCCTCTATGAAAATAAATTCCTCAAATTTGTCCCTAGGAGTGTGTTATTCAACAATATTCATGTTAAGCCTCCTAGGAAGCACGTTTGTGTAATTTAGGAATTGGGAACTAAAGATGATAACACTTGAAACTATGCATTACGCCTAGCTAGGGGCGTAAAACAATAGCGCTTGTTGGGAGGCAACCCAATCGTTATCTTTATTTTTCTTTTTTGTTTTCTGTTTTTGAGTGTGCACACAATTATGATACTGTTATGGTTGTGTTTTGTGTTTAAGTTAGTGTTTGTGCTAAGTAAAGCCTTTAGGATGATTAGGTTGATAGTTGATTTGACTGGAATGTGATAAAATTCTGAAGGTTTTACACATGATTGATATACAAATTTCCCATGGTATCCTAACTTTTCAGAACTTTTGGAGTTACATAAGTATAGTCATTGTTCAGATCATTACAGACTATTCTGTTTTTGACAGATTCTATTTTTGTTGCATAGTTTGCTTGTTTTAATGAATCTATGGATTGTATTGGGGGTATAAGTCATGGAGAAGTTAGAATAAAGTAGATATCACGCAATAATAAAACATGAATGGGTTGACAACAATACCAGAAGTATATGATTTTCTTGTTATACTAAATACTAACGGATTTCACGACTTTTTTGTTGAGTTTTGTGTGCTGAAGTTTTCAAGTTTTGGGTGAGATCACGATGGGTGAAGGAATAAGGAGCGGCAACACCCTAAGCTTGGGGATGCCCAAGGCACCCAAGTCAATATTCCAGGACAACCAAGCATCTAAGCTTGGGGATGCCATGGAAGGCATCCCCTCTTTCTTCTACCAACCATCAGTATATTACTTGGAGCTATAGTTTTATTCATCACATGATATGAGTTTTTCTTGGAGTGTCGTGTATTATATGAGTATTTGCTTTGTTTGATTTTTAGTTTGCCACAATTATCTTTGCTACACACACCTTTTGAGAGGGACACACATTTATTCGTGATTTGTTAGAATACTATATGTGCTTCACTTATATCCTCTGAGCTAGGCAGTTGCCCTAGTGCTTCACTTGTATCTTTTAGAGCACTGTGGTAGTTATATTTTAAAGAAATAGTTGCAGTCTCATGCTTCACTTATATCATTTTTGAGAGTCTAATAAATAGCAATAGCAATATGCAGAGGTTATGAAATTGGTCCTAATATGATAGGTATTCAAGAGGGATATAATAAAAACTTTCATGTAGATAGCTGAATATGATAAGTTTGATTCCTTGCAGCTTTTGAGATATAGAGATGGTGATATGTGGGTTGTACTAGTGAGTAATTGTGGTTTAGTAAGAATATTAGTGCTAAGGTTTGTGACTCCCGAAGCATGCACGTATAGTCTCCCCTTATGCTAAGAAGTTGGAGCACGATTTATTATTCAGTGTCTTCCTTTGTGCGAAGGTCAGGGGCACGCGATGGTTAACTCCTACCAACCTCCCTCGTAGGGGCATGCGACATAATACTTTGCTTCGAGGGCTAATAGACTTTCACAATAAGTATGTGAGTTCTTTATGACTAATGTGAGTCCATGGATTATACGCACCCTCGCCTTTCTGGAATTTGCTAGCCTCTTCGGTACCATGCATTGTACTTTATCACCTCGAGATGTGGTGCAAACTTCACCGGTGCCTCCAAACCGCGTGATATGATACGCTTTATCACACATAAGCCTCCTTATATCTTCCTCAAAACAGACACCATACCTACCTATTATGGCATTTCCATAGCCATTTCGAGATATGTTGCCATGAAACTTCCACCGTTCTGTTATAATGACACACATACATCATCATTGTCATATTGCTTCGCATGATCATATAGCTGGCATAGTATTTGTGGCTTAGCCACCCTTCATCAATTTTTATACATGTAATTCTAGATCATTGCACATCCTGGTACACTACCAGAGGCATTAATATAGAGTCATATTTTGCTCTAGTATCGAGTTGTAATTTTGAGTTGTAAGTAAATAGAAGTGTGATGATCATCACTATTCATTATTAGAGCATTGTCCCAGTGAGGAAATAAATAAATAAAAAGAGGCCAAAAGGAGCCCACCAAAAAAATGAGAGAAAAAGAGAGAAGGGGTGATGTTTCTATCTTTTTGCACACTTGTACTTCAAAGTAGCACCATGGTTTTCATATAGAGAATCTCCTATGTAGTCACTTCCATATACTAGTGGGAATTTTTCATTATAGAACTTCCTTGTATATTCCGATGATGGGCTTCCTCAAATACCCGAGGTCTTCTAGAGCATGCAAGTTGGATGCACATCCACTTAGTCTTCATTTTGAGCTTTCATACACTAGTGCATCCGTTGCATGGCAATCCCTACTTGTTGCATTGACATCAATTGATGGGCATCTCCATAGCCCGTTGATTAGCCTCGTCGATGTGAGACTTTCTCCCTTTTTTGTCTTCTCCAAATTAATCTCTACCACCGCATTCTATTCCACCCATAGTGATCCATGGCTTGTGCTCATGTATTGCGTGGGGGTTGAAAAAGCTAAAGGGCATTAAAAAGTATGAAGCAATTGCTTGGCTGACACCGGGGTAGTGCATGATTTATACTTTGTGTTAAGAAGATGGAGCATGAAAAGGCTATATGATTTTGTAGGGATAGCGTTCTTCAACATTTATATTTTGAAAGGCATGATTGTTTGTTGGTATGCCTGAGTATTAATGTATTTTTGTCAAATTATGGACTATTGCTTTGAATCTTTCGGATCTAAATATTCATACTATAAAATAAAGATTACATGATAGACATGTCAGGTAGCATTCCACATCAAAAACTCTTTTTTTTATCATTTACCTACTCGAGGACGAGCAGGAATTAAGCTTGGGGATGCTTGATACATCTATAACGTATCTATATTTTTTTATTGTTCCATGCTATTATAGCATCAATCTTGGATGTTTTATATGCAGTTATATATCATTTTTTTGGGATTAACCTATTAACCTAGTGCTAGTGCCATTGCCATTTGCAGTTTTTGGCTTTTCAGAAAATCGATATCGAACAGAGTCCAAACGGAGAAAAAACTTTGGATTAATTTTTCTGGACCGGAAGGGGCCTAGAAGGTTCGGGAGAAGACAAGACAAGCCACGAGGGAGCGACAGGCTCGCTAGGCGCGCCCCTAGACTTGTGGGTCCCTCATGGAACCTCTTGACCTAATTCCACCTCTATAAATTCCTAGATATTCCCAATACATCAAAGAGCCACCCGAAATACATTTTCCGCCGCTGCAGGTTTCCGTTCTGCTGCGATCCCATCTTGAGGCCATTTCTGGCACCCTGCCGGATGGGGAATCGATCGCGGAGGTCTTCTACATCATTCTTATTGCCCTTCCGATGATGCATGAGTAGTTTACCACAGACCTACGTTTAGGAACAAAAGTATGTCTAGAGGGGGGTGATTAGACTACTTGACCATATAAAAAACTAGCCTTTTCCCAATTTTAAGTCTTGACAGATTTTAGCAATTTAGCACTAGTCAAGCAAACAACCTACACATGCAATTCTAAGAGTATAGCAGCGGAATGTAAATCATTGCATATGAAGGTAAAGGGGAGGAGTTTGGAGGGAGCAAACGTAATGTAGACACGGAGATTTTTGGCATGGTTCCGATAGGTGGTGCTATCGTACATCCACGTTGATGGAGACTGCAACCCACGAAGGGTAACGACTGCGCGAGTCCACGGAGGGCTCCGCACATGAAGGGTCCACGAAGAAGCAACCTTGTCTATCCCACCATGGCCATCTCCCACAAAGGACTTGCCTCACTAGGGTAGATCTTCACGAAGTAGGCGATCTCCTTGCCCTTACAAACTCTTTGGTTCAACTCCACAATCTTGACGGAGGCTCCCAAGTGACACCTAACCAATCTAGGAGACACCACTCTCCAAAAGGTAATAGATGGTGTGTTGAAGATGAACTCCTTACTCTTATTCTTCAAATGATAGTCTCCCCAACACTCAACTCTCTCTCATAGATTTGGCTATGGTGGAAAGATGATTTGAGTGGAAAGCAACTTGGGTAAGGCTAGAGATCAAGATTCTTGTGGTTGGATTGGAATGCTCAACACATGAGTAGGTGATTCTCTCTCAAAAAATGAGTAGTGTAAGTGTAGGCAAGTTGTGATGGCTCCCTCACATATGGATAAGGGGGTGGAGGGGTATATATAGCCTCAACACAAAATCTAGCCATTACACACAAATTCCCAAACTCGGTGGGACCGAATGGTTAAACTCGGTCAGACCGACTTGGTTCAAAATGTGAACGTTGGGAATTTCGGTGGGACCGACAACATCAACTCGGTGAGACCGATGCGCTAGGGTTAGGGCAAAACCTCATCTTAGTGAGACCGATCACATGAACTCGATGAGACCGATTTCAGTAATAAGCAAACAGAGACTTGGTCAGGCAAACTTGGTGGGTCCGATCGCCCACTTCGGTTAGACCGAAACGTTATGAAGGGAAACAGAGAGTTTGCATTCTCATCTCGGTGAGACCGAGATCCCTATCGGGAACACCAAGCTGATTAGGGTTTGTGGATATGGCTATGTCAAGTGAACTCGGTGGCGCAAGATAGATCAAATCGGTGGGGCCGAGTTTGACTTTAGGTTTAGGACATATGTGGAAATGAGAAAGTGGTTGAGGGATTTTGAAGCATATCACTAAGCATTTCGAGCAAGCAAGCCATTAAGCAACACCTCATCCCCTTTTAATAGTATTGGTTTTCCTATAGACTCAATGTGATCTTGGATCACTAAAATGAAAATGTAGAGTCTTGAGCTTTTTCCAATATGAGTTCTTAGCAGTTTGAGGGGTCCACATCTCTAGTCCATGCCATACCAATCATTGAACTTTCTGAAACATTGATCTTGAAATAGTATTAGTTCAATGAGCTATATGTTGTTATGAATTACCAAAACCACCCGGGGATTAGTTGCACTTTCACTACGGGTCCATAGCTAGTAGCTAGATGGCTTCTTCTCTCTCTTTGATCTTCAATACACTGTTCTACTCAATGTTCTTGGAGTTCTTTCGATGCAATCTTCTTTTGCGGTGTGTTTGTTGGGATCCGATGAATTGTGGGTTTATGATAATATTATTCATGAATATTAATTGAGTCTTCTCTGAATTCTTTTATGCATGTTTGTTATAGCATTGTATTTCTCTCCGATCTATCCATTTTGTTTGGCCAACTAGATTCATTTTTCTTGCAACGGGAGGGGTGCTTTGTGATGGGTTCAATCTTGCGGTGCTCAATCCCAGTGACAGAAAGGGACATGACACGTATTTTTATTGTTTCCATTAAGGATAAAAGTATGGGGTTTATTCATATTGATTGTGTTTACTTTGTCTACATCATGTCATCTTGATTAAAGCGTCACTCTGTTTTTATTAACTTAATACCCTAGATGCATGTTGGATAGTGGTTGATGGGTGGAGTAATAGTAGTAGATGCAGGAAGGAGCCGGTCTACTTGTGTTGGACGTGATGCCTATATAAATAATCATTGCCTTGAATATTGTCATAATTATGCGCTTTTCTATCAATTGCCCAACAGTAATTTGTTCACCCACCGTACTTTATGTGCTCGAGAGAGAAGCCTCTAGTGAAAACTTTGGTCCCGGGGTCTACTTTTATCATATATAAAATCCAAAAATACCTTGCTGCAATTTATTTACCATTATTTTATTTTGTGTTTTATTTTATCTATCTACCACTACGAGATTTGATCCTTGCAAATAACCGCCGAGGGGGTTGACAACCCCATTATTTGCATTCGGTGCAAGTATTTGCTTTTGTGTGCAGGTGCTGCTAATGAGATTTTGTGTGGTTCTCCTACTGGATTGGTAACCTTGGTTCTTAACTGAGGGAAATACTTATCTCTATTGTGCTGCTTCATCCTCTCCTCTTCAAGGAAATCACAACGCAGCTCACAAGTAGCAGCCAACCTTCCTCATGCGACAATATTTGGCCATTTTGTTGCAGTTGAGTGCTGCCGTGCACGAAGAAATCTTGGTGGAAATGGAGTGTGTAAACACTAGTGCTTGGGCGCGAAGATGAGTACGAAGGGCATGAGAGTATAGAGCTCTCTCGCATATCACCTCATCCCTTTTATAGGGAGAGGGAAAATGGAATGTTGACAGCCTGGTGTTGCCACGCGGCAACAAATCTCTTCGTTTTCCCATGTTTGGGCGTTAATGGTGTGCAGGGATCGAGAGGTTATTGTTAATCCTCGTGAGGGGAACGACGTGCACTCCCCTCTTGATGGGCATGGAATGAGTGGGCCCCTGACCCACTTCCGCATGTCACATTGACTGTCAGGTTGAGGACGACACGTGGCCATGTGGGCCCCTGGATAAGACCAGTCTAGCTTGCCAGGACCAAACCGAGTAACCTTCGTGGCGTAGCGCGAGAGTTCTCCTCGTCAATTGGCTGGCTGCGCGGAAAAAAATCCAATGTGTGGGCCGGTAAAATTCCTTCAACGCTTTCAAGACCGTGGTGGTCTACGTCAACTCGGAGCGCAGCTCGGCTGATGGAGCTCGGTTGCATGAAGACAGTGTTCGGGAGATGTTTTGTTGGACCTATTTCAAGACTGGCGACTGAAGACGACTTGCATCTCGGATGATCCGAGGTGCGGCCGGCTTGAAGAACGGTTTAGAGGCTATTGATGGTGTCCCGGCTAAGGGGCCTCTCACCACATCAACTCCCGGCCTTGTGGGCCGGGCTGAGGACCCCTTTTGTCAGTTTCATCCTAGATACTTTGGTTGGGCCATGGAAAATAACAGGAAGACTCCAGAAGGCTTGGCATGTAAGACAAGAAGCTGGAATTGTGGATGACTCTACCTCCCTATACGTTGCCAATTAGGATCCATGTACCCTAGGCCCCTGGTGTGCTACATAAACCGGGTATCGGACTCGTAGATAGTAACATTGACAATCCCATGGTAATTTGTGTTTTGTCAATAAAGCAAAGAGCAGTACATATGGTATTATCTCCTCCGGGAGAGTCCGAACCTGGGTAAATAAACCTTGTCCTTGTTACAATCGTGCCAAGTCACATAGCTAGGATAACCTACTGAGGGATCTACCGGATTTAGCTCCAATAAGGGGGATATGATGTGGAGCATAGGGTCATTGCAGTAGCTTTGACTCCATCATCGATGAACGTGTGCATCACATGTACCAAGGTGAATTTTTTTCCTTTATATATGTGTTCTTGGTTCTCTGTGGATGGTATACTACTTGACCTTCATTTCCTTTGCACCCAGATTTGAGCCGAATGGCGAACATGCAATGGAAGAGGTCATGCACAAGAGAGCGCTTATACCATCCGTGAGGGAAGCATGGAAGCGGATAAGGAACCTTGAAGGCAAAGGCGAGTTTCAGGAAGCATCGACGGGAGTTCAAGCGAAGACCAACAAGGGAAGCGCTCTCTGGACACCCCATGGCCAAGGCCTCACTGTGTCGAGCTCTTTTGGTACACCGTGCCCACAAGGTCCATAACCTCGTTCCCCCACCCCACACCCCCATTGCCCCGCAGGCATGCATGCGTGCAAAGGATGGGACATGTCCCTTGCATCCTTCACTAACCCCTCTCTTACCCACACCTATATAATTCATACCTCCTCTATTTTCTAGGATTATCAAAGCATAAACCCATTGCTCATCATAGCTCCTCTTAGTAGGATCAAGGCCTCATAATTGGAGAAGAATCCCTTTGGAATATCAAGACCTCAATATCTTTGGAATAGAGAAGACTATCTCTCTAGACCCCATCTCTTCTTCGGATTTGGGAAGAACTACCCCTTTGTCTTCCTTTATTCCTTTTGTTGTTCTTGTTTCAAATATGTTCATCTTGTTATTGACTTGAGATTTGAGGAGTACTTGGTGTGCATCTTGTCTAATAGTGTTATTCTCTTTGTGTTTCTCTTGGTTTTGTGCCTTGTTCTTATGTTTCTTCTCAAATTCATCTCCAATTTGTGTATAACAGTCCACCCCTAGGGTTTGCCCCATATCAAAAAGGGTTACAAAAGGAAAATTTGCGAAAGCGTCCTTCTGCTCCTGGGTGCAAATGCGCAAGTGCACCCACGTCACAGAGTAAAATGCATGAAAAAAAGTTCAAAAAAAACCTGATTGTTCTTTAACGATCATTGTTGACGTTTTACCTGCATGCAAAGTTCCATGATGGAATGGCATTCATGTAAATTTGGGCACAAAACCATATCTATGCTCCAAAATGCTTTGAAAGTAGCATTTTTAAAGCATTGGTTTTTGTTTGTAGTTTTTGTGTATAGAATAGTTTTTTTATTACGAAACTTTGCACGCAGCTAAAACATCAATAACATCTGTCACAAAGTAATTTCAGAATTCTTTGGATTTGTTAACCTTTTACTGTTCATCCGGGGAGCAAAAACTCCATGCCCAAAAATTTCATGCTACTCGGTCTTTCTAAAAACGCAAGATAGTATTTTGTTTTTTAACCAATAATTACCATGCTAATACTTGTTATACATGGCATTGATTCACAAACATAAGTATCTATTGACATTATAGTCGCTATATATTACTCCCTCCATTCCTAAATATTTGTCTTTCTAGAGATTTTAACAAGTGACTACATACGGAGCAAAATGAGTGAATCTACACTCTAAAATATGTCTATATACATCCGTATGTGGTAGTTCTTTGAAATCTCTAAAAAGATAAGTATTTAGGAATGGAGGGAGTACTTTTCAAAGCACGCAAATTTTGTGCCATAGTTTTATAGAAGGCAATGATAAAGTAGAAGAATTTAGGCCACAAGCTCCCACCATAGACTGATGAGAAGCAAACAGCACACCAAATTGAACGCATACTGATAGAGGAAAAGGTGTCCCGTCTTTCGATGAGATGGTGGCTATCATTTTTCTGTGGGAGTCGACCTTGACGATCCGACAACGAACGTGCGAGATGTCGCGCCTTAGCAATCGCTAAACCAACTTCCGAGGGGTTATTGACCACGCCGGAGCACGATTAACCTGACCACGAGGGTCTGTTTTCCTGCGAGCAAACGAAGAACAAGTAAGAAACTGAGATTGCAATCTGGATATTGCGAATATAAGAGGAAAACTTTATTAATGAAGGTGGGGTTATGTGACGCCTTTGTCTGGTCGTTGAACACAAACGAAGTACGCGAAGTTGCAGCTATGGCGAACTTTAATCTAAACAAAACCCAAAGTCTAAACGACGCCCTAAGGGCTGTATATATGGAGGAAGAGGGGGGAATTTCGTGGCCCTTGGGGAAGGGGTCCGAAACCAACCCTATCTCTTGTTTCCCCACACATACGGACTTTAAAAACAGCCTATACTCAAGTATTTCGAAAATACATGGGCCTGGCCCAATAATAATGTGATGCAGCACCTAGAATAGCCTCTGGACGAAAGTTATGAAGTAGCATCTTGTATATTTCGTCCAAGGCTTCATGCACTCATTATGGTGGCTTCAACGTCCTGAAATCATCACTTGTAACTCCGTTCTTGTTCCCCTTGCGCATGCCATCATCTCCATGCTTGTTCTTGCTCCAACGTTCATCCTTCTCCAAGCTAGGCCCTTCATTTGTAAGCAAAACAAATGTATCCAATTTAGGCAACATCATATTCTCATGAACATTAGAATCATTACCAAGAAACAAAAGTATCTGGTAATTTAATTGGCGTGTGCGAGATCTAGTAATTGGTCCAATATGTATAGCAGCAGAGGCTGTGGGTGTAACAATGGTATTGATGTCCTCATGAACGTCCTCGAATGAAAATAATGCATCTTTGCACACAAAAGCATAGCAAACAGATTTGCTGAAATCTAACTCATCAATATCAGATTTGGTGGCAAATAAACATGCACTTTTCAATTTAATTTCAGAAGCAACACTAGATGGTTTATTATTAGACTTCATTTTTTGCTCAAATTCTTTTGCCACAATCTGATTTTCACTCTTATTCTTCTCTTGTTTTGCTTTATTAGCTCTATTAATATCATCTTTCAAAATGGAATCAGGAGTCATAGGAAGCAAAGTAATATTTTTATCCATATGAACAAGAGTATACTGATTGTTTCTACCATGGTGTACAGAATTTTAATCAAATTGCCATGGTCGATCAAGTAATAAGGAACATGCTTGCATAGGTACCACATCACAATCAACATAATCAGCATATGTAGAGATACTAAAATGCACACGAACAGTACGTGTTACCTTAACCTTGCCGCAGTTGTTGAACCATTGGATGTAGTAAGGATGTGGATATGGTCTTGTGGTGAGAGATAGCTTCTCCACCATCTCCATGCTAGCCAAGTTGTTGCAGCTCCCTCCATCTATGATGATGCGCACAGAACGTTCCTTCACAACTCCCTTTGTATGGAACAAATTATGCCTCTGATTTTGCTCAGCTTGTGTGACCTGCACACTCAAAACACGTTGAGCAACTAAACATTCATACCTGTCAACGTCTTCAGGAGCCATGTATTGCGTGTCATGATCAGAATCATCTCCACCGTGTTCTTCACGTGTAATAAGAGCCAAAGTCTCCTCATCATAGTCACTACCGGACTCATACCCACCATCCTCAGTAGCAATCATCACACGCTGAGATTTGCATTCTCTCGCATAATGACCCCTTCCCTTACAACGACGACAAATAATATCACTTGTGTGCCCGGTTGATGCCATGGAAGAAGAAGAGCTCTGTGCAGGTCCGTCAGGTGCGCTCTTGGCACATAGCGGTGGTTGTGCCTGCTTTCTTGTATCACGGCTGGAGGTGGCACCTGATGGAGGTGCCGGTGTAGTGGAAGTACAAGATGCACGCTGTAACACCCACGATGCGGCTATAT
The DNA here is from genome assembly GCF_002162155.2 of Triticum dicoccoides. Classification (NCBI taxonomy): domain Eukaryota; kingdom Viridiplantae; phylum Streptophyta; class Magnoliopsida; order Poales; family Poaceae; genus Triticum; species Triticum dicoccoides. Next base: position 252,157,189 of record NC_041387.1, read on the forward strand.
CTCCCACGTGTCGAAGCACGACTTAGAGGCATAACCGCATGGTGGTTTTGTCGCAAGAAGGGTCATCTTCACACAATCCCATGTAATGAACAAGAATGGAATAAAGAGAGTTGGCTTACAATCGCCACTTCACACAATACATAAATTAAGATCATACATCATTCAAATACACTCATAGACCGGCTACGGTCAAGTTCAAATGAAAAGAAGACAACCCCAAATGCTAGATCCCCGATCGTCCTGACTGGGCTCCTCTACTGATCATCTAGAAACGATACATAGTAACGACCAAGGGCCTCATCAAATTCCCACTTCAGCTCAGTTGCGCCAACTGCGCCAGTATCCTCGGCACCTACATCTGTTTTGGTAGAATCGGTGAGTCACGAGGACTCAGCAATCTCACACCCGCGAGATCAAGACTATTTAAGCTCATAGGTAGGTAAGGGGTAATATGGTGGAGCTGCAGCGAGCACTAAGCATATATGGTGGCTAACATACGCAAGTGAGAGCGAGAAGAGAAGCAACGCGTCGGTCGAGAAGCTAGAAGCGATCAAGAAGTGATCCTGAAACTACTTACGCCAAGCATAACACAAACCGTGTTCACTTCCCGGACTCCGCCGAGAAGAGACCATCATGGCTACACACGCGGTTGATGCATTTTAATGAAGTCAAGTGTCAAGTTATCTACAACCGGACATTAACAAATTCCCATCTGCCTCATAACCGCGGGCATGGCTTTCGAAAGATTATATACCCTGCAGGGGTGTCCCAACTCAGCCCATCATAAGCTCTCACGATCAACGAAGGATAAACCTTCTCCCGGGAAGACCCGATCAGTCTCGGAATCCCGGTTCACAAAACATTTCGACAATGGTAAAACAAGACCAGCAAAGCCACCCGATGCGCCGACAAATCCCGATAGGAGCTGCGCATATCTCGTTCTCAGGGCACAACGGATGAGCAAGACGTCGGGTTGGTATAGACCCTGGTTGCCCAGGGGACGCCGGACATCGCTCAGGTTGGACCAACACTCGAAGGAGCACTGGCCCGGGGGGGGGGAATAAAGATGACCCTTGGGCTCGCGAAAACCCAAGGTAAAAGGGCTTAGGTGGCAAATGGTAAAACCAAGTTTGGGCCTTGCTGGAGGAGTTTTATTCAAAGCGAACTGTTAAGTGGGTCCCATAAATCACCCAACCGTGTAAGGAACGCAAAATCAAGGAACATAACACCGGTATGACGGAAACTAGGGGCGGCAAGAGTGGAACAAGTCACCAGGCATAAGGCCGATCCTTCCACCCTTTACCAAGTATATAAGGTGCATTAATTTAAAACAGGAGATACTGTGATATCCCAAAATATCTGCGTTCCGACCAGGAACAAACTTCATCTTCACCTACAACTAACAACGCTATAAGAGGGGCTGAGCAAAAGCGGTGACATGGCCAAACAACGGTTTGCTAGGACAGGTTTGTTAGAGGTTTGACATGGCAATAGGGAGGCATGGTAAACAAAGGCAGGTAGAACTAACATAGCGATAGAGCGAGTACTAGCAAGCAAAGATAGAAGTGATATCGAAGGTATGATCATCTTGCCTGCAAGGTTCTCAGAGTTGTCGAAGGCTTGATCCTCGTTAGCGTACTCAACAGGTTCCTCGTGCACGTACTCGTCTCCCGGCTCTACCCAAAGCAAGAACACAAGCAAGGAACCACAATAAATCACGGTGCAATGCACAAGCAACATGATGCAATACATGTCAAGATATGCGAGATGTGGTATGCAATGCATATGCGTGCTTCGGAAGGAAAGATGATGAACAAGGCATCAACTTGGCAAACCAAGTATGCCACTGGAAAGATGAGATGATTTTGGTTGAAATCGATATAAAGATCACTGGAAACGGATGCACGGTTTGCAAATGGCGAGCAAAACAAGAATGGTAACGATGGCGAATAACTGGCGGACACCTGGCGCATCGAATCCGGGGCATTACAACACTCCTCCACTAACAAGAGATCTCGTCCCGAGATCTTAGGACCGAGACGGAAGGGAAAAAGGGATGAGGTGAAACAAGAACTCAAGAGAAGAAGCAAAGAATTGAGAGCACTCGAGAAGAAGGGAAGAACGACGAGAATGACGAGAATCGAAAGCTTACGGAATCAGATAGACGATGAAACCACTCCGGTTAGAACGAGATGAGAAACGAATAGGACTAAAAGGATTTAGGCAGCACTCCGGCTGAACAAGGAAAGAATAGAACTAGAGAGGATGGAATGATACTTGATGCAGACATGACACAAAACCTCCGAAAAGAATTAAAAGAGTTGAATGAAAAGAACGGAGAAGAAAATGACAACTTCTGCCACGAATGAAATAGAAATTAACCTTAGAAGAAAAGATTGAATGGAGTTGTTGAGAAAATTCAACAACGAAAAGAATACGCTTGGCGTGGACTTATGGATAACATCTCAAAATTATGAGGTGATAACCGACCCCAAACGGAAATGATTGGATAGCTTAGAAGAACGAAGAAAAGCAAAACTCCACTTCAAAAGAATACGGAGAATTAATTGCACTTCGAGATGCGAGAAGAAAAGATACTTGAACTCCACCAACAAGAATCTTGATGAACTCTTGAAGAATGAATTAAATCATGAAGAACCACCATGGAGAACTCCGGTTACAAAAGGATGATGAGCTAAAATTGAAGGATGAAAGAATAAGATTAAAGCTTGCGATGATTTAGATGGAGGTTCCGATGAAATGGCCGAGGAAATTGAACTCCGGAAAAGAAAAGATGGAGAACACTTGGAAGTAGAATTTATTCATCAAGCACAAACTCCGAAGGAAGGGATTAATCACTTGGATGAAATAAGAATAAGATTTATTGTATGCTTATCCTTCATCAAAATTAAATTGATGACAAGCAATGGATTTCGCCTACTACTTATTCTTCTTGAAAAGGATTGAGAAAAGACATGTCGCAAACTTGAGAAGGTCTTCATGAACCACCGGTAGAATTGAAAAGAACGAATGAAATTGAAATGATAATCAAAGACAAAGGAATCTGAAGGAACCACCGTAAGAATTCGAAAATGACTGACGAAAGAGAGATAATCACCGGAAGAATTAGAAGAACAAATATGCTTGAGGGGATTTAGATGCAGAAGAACAAAGAGATCATGATCTGATTAAAGAATACTTGAACGAAGCACCGGGATAAATAGAGAATGATAACTGGAATGATGGCCTCCGGTGAAACGAAAAGAAATCAACTCCTGAAACACTCCGGATGGGTAAGAAAAAGAATATCTGACAAATGGAATAAATCGAGAGGATAGCACGAAACTAGAACCATGAGTCTTCGAGAGAACGGACAAGATTTAGAGGAAAACTCTTCTGCGATCTTCAAATGACAACGAGAAACACCACCAAAATTACTGAGATACTCCGGTATAATGAAAAGCAGAGAGGTTGAGTCAACAATGAAATGATTTGAAATCGATCTTGGAAAAGCATCTGACTGATGAAATACATTCTTACGTCACCCTTCGAAAAGAATTGGGAATAGCTCCGGGAAATTAGAAGAGTCAGGTAAGATCCTGGAAAAAGACCTGTGGGTTAGAGCCCACTGAAGAGATAACACCGTTGGAAAGGATTGTTGAACAGATAGATGCAGCACCGGAACAATTGAAATATTTGAATGAGGTGACAACCTCAAATCAATTCAAACACAGATGAATCTCCTGAGATGTCTTGAACACTCCGGAATGACAATCTGGCAGGAGGCAAACGAGCAGGGAAAACACTTGAGCTGAGGGAAAGAATATGATCATTACCGAAGATGGAATTGAATCCAGCGGAGAAGAAAAGAGATGAATAATGACGAACGAGACGAGAATTCACCGGTTGAAATAATTGACGAAAGACTAAAGAGGCTCCACACAAATGAAATAGATGGTCGAGAGAGAGTCAGACTCCGGGAAGAGAAAGGGTGGGAGGGCGGGAAAACAAAGGCAACTTGGAAGGGGGAACTGACGAATAACTTGAAGAGGAACACCGGTTGAAAGAAAGCAAAGGCTTCGCACGAGTAGGATGGATACTCGATTACGGACTCCGGCTTCGAGAAGAAAAGGGTGGGCGGGTGGGAAAAGAAAACAACTGAGGATTGAACTTGGCAACGATGAAGAGGCTCAAGTCGACTTGACGAGAAATGCACCGGATGAAAACAACTGAGAGCCATCGATCGGAAAACCAACTGCGTGATCCTAAAGAAAAATTTGAATGGGAAGAGAAGTAATTCAAAACACCTACGTCAAGATTCCTTACCAGAGCGATGAAGGGGACTAAGGAGTAAAAAGAATTCCTACTCTCCGATATAACTAGACTCCAAAAACAGTTTTCTTCTAGACTCAACAACGGCCAAACTACACGATCAATCAAGGGGGCTCCTAAGGTCGGTCGAGGCTCTGATACCAACTTGTAACACCCACGATGCGGCTATATCTCCCACGTGTCGAAGCACGACTTAGAGGCATAACCGCATGGTGGTTTTGTCGCAAGAAGAGTCATCTTCACACAATCCTATGTAATGAACAAGAATGGGATAAAGAGAGTTGGCTTACAATCGCCACTTCACACAATACATCATACATCATTCAAATACACTCATAGACCGGCTACGGTCAAGTTCAAATGAAAAGAAGACAACCCCAAATGCTAGATCCCCGATCGTCCCGACTGGGCTCCTCTACTGATCATCTGGAAATGATACGTAGTAACGACCAAGGGCCTCATCAAATTCCCACTTCAGCTCAATTGCGCCAACTGCGCCAGTATCCTCGGCACCTGCATCTGTTTTGGTAGAATCTGTGAGTCACGAGGACTCAGCAATCTCACACCCGCGAGATCAAGACTATTTAAGCTCATAGGTAGGTAAGGGGTAATATGGTGGAGCTGCAGCGAGCACTAAGCATATATGGTGGCTAACATACGCAAGTGAGAGCGAGAAGAGAAGCAACGCGTTGGTCGAGAAGCTAGAAGCGATCAAGAAGTGATCCTGAAACTACTTACGCCAAGCATAACACAAACCGTGTTCACTTCCCGGACTCCGCCGAGAAAAGACCATCACGGCTACACACGTGGTTGATGCATTTTAATGAAGTCAAGTGTCAAGTTATCTACAACCGGACATTAACAAATTCCCATCTGCCTCATAACCGCGGGCACGGCTTTCGAAAGATTATATACCCTGCAGGGGTGTCCCAACTCAGCCCATCATAAGCTCTCACGGTCAACGAAGGATAAACCTTCTCCCGGGAAGACCCGATCAGTCTCGGAATCCTGGTTCGCAAAACATTTCGACAATGGTAAAACAAGACCAGCAAAGCCACCCGATGCGCTGACAAATCCCGATAGGAGCTGCGCATATCTCGTTCTCAGGGCACAACGGATGAGCAAGACGTCGGGTTGGTATAGACCCTGGTTGCCCAGGGGACGCCGGACATCGCTCAGGTTGGACCAACACTCGAAGGAGCACTGGCCCGGGGGGGTAAATAAAGATGACCCTTGGGCTTGCGAAAACCCAAGGGAAAAGGGCTTAGGTGGCAAATGGTAAAACCAAGTTTGGGCCTTGCTGGAGGAGTTTTATTCAAAGCGAACTGTTAAGGGGGTCTCATAAATCACCCAACCGTGTAAGGAACGCAAAATCAAGGAACATAACACCGGTATGACGGAAACTAGGGGCGCAAGAGTGGAACAAGTCACCAGGCATAAGGCCGAGCCTTCCACCCTTTACCAAGTATATAAGGTGCATTAATTTAAAACAGGAGATATTGTGATATCCCAAAATATCCGCGTTCCGACCAGGAACAAACTTCATCTTCACCTGCAACTAACAACGCTATAAGAGGGGCTGAGCAAAAGCGGTGACATGGCCAAACAACGGTTTGCTAGGACAGGTTGGTTAGAGGTTTGACATGGCAATAGGGAGGCATGGTAAACAAAGGCAGGTAGAACTAACATAGCGATAGAGCGAGTACTAGCAAGCAAAGATAGAAGTGATATCGAAGGTATGATCATCTTGCCTGCAAGGTTCTCAGAGTTGTCGAAGGCTTGATCCTTGTTAGCGTACTCAACAGGTTCCTCGTGCACGTACTCGTCTCCCGGCTCTACCCAAAGCAAGAACACAAGCAAGGAACCATAATAAATCACGGTGCAATGCACAAGCAACATGATGCAATACATGTCAAGATATGCGAGATGTGGTATGCAATGTATATGCGTGCTTCGGAAGGAAAGATGATGAACAAGGCATCAACTTGGTAAACCAAGTATGCCGCTGGAAAGATGAGATGATTTCGGTTGAAATCGATATAAAGATCACTGGAAACGGATGCACGGTTTGCAAATGGCAAGCAAAACAAGAATGGCAACGACGGCGAATAACTGGCGGACACCTGGCGCATCGAATCTGGGGCGTTACACACGCGGTGTTCATGATGAAGGTCGACCTGCAGAAAAGTTAGTTCGCGCCAATGCTTGTCGATCCTGCACTTCACGTTCAGCTTTACAAGCAAGATGGAATAAACGAGTGATATTAGTATACTCCTTATACTCTAGAATGGTCTGAATCTCTCTATTTAATCCACCCATAAAACGTGCAAGCATAGCTTCATTCTCCTCAACAATACCACATCTAATCATGCCAGTTTATAATTCCTGATAATATTCTTCTACAGAATTTTTTCCTTGTCTTAAACGCTGCAATTTTTGAAGCAATTCACGTTGATAATATGGTGGAACCCAACGAGTACGCATAGCAGTTTTCAAAGCAGCCCAAGTAGCTGGAATAGGATATAATCTACAATGTTCAGACCACCATACACATGCAAAACTAGTGAAAGCACAAACAGCAGCAGCAGCAACCCGTCTCTCCTTGGGATATTGTAAACATGTAAAACATTGTTCAGTTTCTAACTCCCAAGTAAGATATATATCAGGAACATATCTACCCTCAAACGGTGGAATATTCAATTTCAGTTTAGGAATATGGTCATTATCTGGTGCAGGCCTACCGTTGCGAATATATACCTGAGGTCGACCTGCTGGTGGTGGTGCTGGTGGTTGCACGTAGTTCTGATTTTGATCAACCTCATCCTCGTAATAGTCCTCCACCTCTGCAGTAGCAGCAGGAGCTACAGAAGGACCAACAGCAGTAGCAGCGACACCAGAATTTTGTCCTGGCTCAATAGGAACACGTTGTGCTCGCCCTACTGTATCACGACGTAGAGCTGGTTGTGGGAGACGTTTGAGTAATTCATCAAACTTGGCGTCCAACTTGGTGTCAATTGACTTCTTAATGTCATCCATCTTCTCCATTGCCTTTCCAAAGCTAACCATCACGTCTTCCACCTATTGACCCAACATTTGATGAAACTTATCATGAAGCTCATTGTTCGTCATGTTCTCCCAGTCAATCTCGTCGACTTGTGTTCCTGCCATAGTTAGCAGCAATAGAAACAGACAAGAATATGATCCTACAGACTGCTGGAATATGGTGGTGGTGGGGTGTCACAAATCCGTCAAGCGAATCTCAAATTCTTACCAGTTCTTACCCAGCAGCAGGTGGTGATCGGCAACCGTTGTAGTCAAAACTCTCAAAGCTTGGATAGAGCGATTACCAGGGAGAGTCAAACGCACGACGTATATGTATGTGGAGCCGGGAAGGCTTATAATATGATAGCAAAAAGGGTCAGCAATAATCAATTCAGAGATGCAAAGTTGAATAAACGCTCAACGACGATACTGTGCTGGTCCTAGGCTAGATCGTGCTAGAGACGCGAGCCTAGAACACTAACAAAATCACGGCACTGCACGTAAACAAGGGAGGAGCACACTCTGAATTTTTTTTCCTCTTTTTTTCACTTTCTTTTGCACTTTTTTTTTGCATTTTTTTCTTTTTTTTTTTGCTCCGCAACAAAAAATTTTCGAAAAAGTTTACAAATGGTCTAGAAACTGCCTAGCCAGAATTTTCTAGACTTAGTTTTTTAAAAAACTGGAACTATTTTTCTACTGTGGGTAACACGGAAGTTCGGGAGTCCTTCTCTGTCACGACTCGTAGTATGGCGTGATCTCGAAATCCAAAATAGAGTAAAAAAATACTGGACTCGGACTAGGACTGATGGTGGAGATGAATCTGGTGGAACTCACACTGGTGGCGGAGATGAATCTGGTGGAACTCGGACCGGTGGTGGATATATGTTGCAGGTGGACTCAGATTATCGTGATGGCGGTGGATATGTGGTATATGGCTGCGGTGATGACGTTGGTGGTAGATGGCAGCGGTGATGACGATGGTGGTATATGGCAGCGGTGATGACAATTGTGGTATATGGCAGCGGTGACGATGATGGTGGGTATATGACAGCGGTGACGATGATGATGCGGCGGCGGCGTGACAACTTGTGAACAGAACTCGAAACTCTAAAGGACTAGACACTAAGACCAGCAACCGCAAATTCAACAATGCAAAACCCTAAAAAGATTATGCAAAGGCTCAGATTGGTTCGGATATAAGGAACTAAACCTACTTTTTTTTGGCTTTTTCGTGGACTGTAGGTATGAAGAACAGACTCGATCTAAACTACGAAAAACTGTAAAATCTCACCGAGCAACCTGGAAATTTGATACCACTTGATAGAGGCAAAAGTGTCCCGTCTTTCGATGAGATGGTGGCTATCGTTTTCTGTGGGAGTCGACCTTGACGATCCGACTACGAACGTGCGAGACGCCGTGCCTTAGCAATCGCTAAATCAACTTCCGAGGGGTTATTGACCACGCCGGAGCGCGATCAACCTGACCACGAGGGTCTGTTTTCCTGCGAGCAAACGAAGAACAAGTAAGAAACTAAGATTGCAATCTGGATATTGCGAATATAAGAGGAAAACTTTATTAATGAAGGTGGGGTTATGTGACGCCTTTGTCTGGTCGTTGAACACAAACGAAGTACTCGAAGTTGCAGCTATGGCGAACTTTAATCTAAACAAAACTCAAAGTCTAAACGACGCCCTAAGGGTTGTATATATGGAGGAAGAGGGGGGAATTTCGTGGCCCTTGGGGAAGGGGTCCGAAACCAACCCTATCTCTTGTTTCCCCACACATACAGACTCTAAAAACAGCCTATACTCAAGTATTTCGAAAATACATGGGTCTGGCTCAATAATAAGGTGACACAACACCTAGAATAGCCTCTGGACGAAAGTTATGAAGTACCATCTTGTATATTTCATCCAAGTCTTCATGCACTCATTATGGTGGCTTCAACGTCCTAAAATCATCACTTGTAACTCTGTTCTTGTTCCCCTTGCGCATGCCATCATCTCCATGCTTGTTTTTGCTCCAATGTTCATCCTTCTCCAAGCTAGGCCCTTCATTTGTAAGCAAAACAAATGTATCCAATTTAGATAGCATCATATTCTCATGAACATTAAAATCATTACCAAGAAACGAAAATACCTAATAATTTAATTGGCGTGTGCAAGCTCTAGTAATTGATCCAATATGTATAGCGGCAGGAGCTGTGGGTGTAACAATGGTATTGATGTCCCCATCACATACAATACAACTTGCCCAAAGAGCAACATCTCCAAATAACTCCTTGTATCAACCATCCTTGATCGCCTAAAAGAGGTGGCAGGTGGATGGCAGGACTCGAACTAATTTGCCAAGGACTTATAACCAAACAAAATAAACCTTATATTTCCCGACATATTTCGGTGATAAATTATGGGGATTTCTTTTAAGAATCAGAGTACAAACTCAGTTGATCACATACCCATAAATTCACTTGTATGAACATATACACATTCTATCCGTATGAGCATATACGGAAGACTAAGTCCACGAATCTTAAGATTGACAAAGACAAAGACACAACAAGCACCTCGCTATTAACAAGAACATCGTCTCACATTCAAAGAATATTTCGCTTTTACGAGACACAAGCATCAGAACAATTTGATTCTTTCTTTTGCCTCGGGTCCACCGAGGCACATTCCGCTGCGACGACAAACTGAAAGGAGATTGACGGAAGGCCATTGCCTTGTTCATCAATTAAGACTTTAATACATCCTGTCAAATGACACTTACGGAGATATATGTACAAATGAGGTTATCAGGTAAGAGCTACTCCCTCCGTTTCAAAATAGATGACTCAATTCTGTACTCCCTCCGTCCCAAAATTCTTGTCTTGGATTTGTCTAAATACGGATGTATCAAGTCACGTTTTAGTATTAGATACATCCGTATCTAGACTAATCTAAGACAAGAATTTTGGGACGGAGGGAGTACGAAGTTAGTATAAAGTTGGGTCATCTATTTTGGAATGGAGGGAGTACAACTCGAGCATATACACTTGCAACAACGAAACCTCCGTCACCTACAGTTTTTCCATGGAATAGAGACCAGTACAATTTAAAACCAATGGGAGTACAGCACGCAAGATGCAGTGCTGCAACACAGACTCTGTGCAAGCAAGGCTCGTGGAAGAATATCCTCTCGATTTGAACCAATGCAGCAGCACAACCAGAAATGGGCTAATATATTGGAATAATTTACCTCACTAAGTACTCCAAAAGTTTATGTTATCTCATTTTCTTCTTTTAGCTGCAAGGAAGAATCTGATGTATGTACTGCTGCTCTGGGCAACACCCGTTGGCTACTGGATGCTGCCTTCTGCCCTCTATGTAGTAAGCTAATGGAAGAGGATGCATTGGCACTGGCAGCAGCAGCCACGCTGCTCCTAGCTGCTGGCACATCATGGCTATGCTTGCCTTCATATGTAGTTATCACCGCCGTTGGGTCTTGCGAACATCTTTCGATATGCTTCTTTACACCGCAACCCTGGTACGTGCATTTGTAGTAACTCCTGTACAGTGCACAACTAGAGTCAATATGTCATGAATAACTTCAGAAAGAGAACAACAAAAAAGGGGGGATTACTAAACAGTGCAAACTGCTAGCTAGATATCATTTTGACAGCAGCAAACTTGCCCAAAAGAACCATAGCAAAAAAATATCCAAATGTTCTGTATATCGCTAAACAAGCAAAGTCAAACAGACTATGCCATAAAAATAATTCAACCGAATAAAGGGAACAGGCAGGTAGCATACGCAAGGGATTATTCATTCAATCTCTGACTAATTTCCTCGGAAAAAAAATTCTCTTGACTAATCAGCAGCATGGTCCATTTGATTATTTTCTGTGCTTAAAACTAAACCTTGTGGTTGTCAGTATGTCTAGAAGTCTAGGGCAGCCCAGTGCATGTAGCTCCCGCTTGCGCGGGGTCCGGGGAAGGGTCCGACCGCTTTGGGTCTATAGTATGCAGCCTTTCCCTACATTTCTGTAAGAGGCTGTTTCCGAAATACCTGATATCAGGTAAAAGCCTCTTACAGAAATTAGTACGCAGCCTTTCTCTATGTATCTATAAGAGGCTGTTTCAGATGACACTTGCGCAGCCTTGTGGTTGTCAGTATGTCTAGACGTCTATCTGTTTGAAATTTTGAGCTACGACTTAAATCTGTCGCAACCTCTGTTTGTAAAGCGTCCCTAAAGCGCGTTAGAGCGCCCTCCAGGCTCAAAGCGTCCAACTCGCTTTAGACATGTGTCTAAGGCGTCCGCCTTAGACACTAAAGCGTCTGAAGCGCCTGCTTAGGCGTCCTGATTGGCGCTTTAAGGCAGAGAGGACGCCTTAGACTTGCCAGGCAGGGTACAGAGATTCCTGGCAGGGAAACAGGGCTGGGCTCACATGTGAAACAGTTACAGGAGGGGAAAGAAAGAGAGAGAACCAAAACCAGAGCGTGCAAATATCCAGGCTTTCAGCTCTTTCCTCTCTCCTCTGGCAGCAGCTTCCTCAGATCTGCACCAGCCTTTTCTGCTCTGTTGTGTGTTATGCTATGCACAACTCCTCTGCTGTTAGGTGCTACTGCCTCTCTTATAGCAATTGGCTAGTTGCTTACTGCTTAGTGGATGGATCAGAATATATGGGCTCACTGGTGGATTAGAATCAACATATATATGTCTCACTAAATGGTGCTCTATTATACTGCCCATCAGGTTCAGAGTCTGTGTAAAGCGTCGCCTCGCTTTACGCTTTATCGCTTAAGCAGTGAGGCGCCCCCCTAGCGCCTCGCTTCGCTTTACCGCTTTATAAACATAGGTCGCAACTCCGTGCAGAAGCAAAATTGTCCAGCCAATCAATCGTATTATCAAGTAGTCATGGTTAATCAGAGCTTCATACATGTATGTTTGATAATTCTGACAACAGTAGGAGTTCCACTATCTCCAGTAAGTTCATCATTGCCCTCCTAGCTATCACTTGAGAAGGACATTTGCTCACCTCCCAGCCCCTCTGCCGTAGACAACCAGAATGCGCAAGGGACATTTGCTCACCTCCCAACCCCTCTGCCCTTGACAACCAGAATACAACAAGGGGTGTGGAGGTGAGAAAGGTCCAAAATTCCAGGATGAAAGCTAGAATCCACTTTTTCAAACACCATTCTGAAAATTAAGATTCAAGTCCTCCAATGCCAGTAAGAAGTTCCAAAAGATCTTATTCCAGTGGAAGGTTTACATATATTCTGTGTCTACAACTAACAAACAGTAGTCTTCTTCATAGTTAGTGATAAATTACATAGAGATGCAGGAAAATGTGGCATTATCTAGAGTTGGTCCCAATATGGTCCAATGTGCTTGCGCCACCGAGCAGAATGTGGTCCAATATGGCCGGGACTCAGAGCAGAACGGATAAAGATAGAGGGCAACAGAAGGATTACCTTGGATGAGGATTCCCTTTTACCACTTTCTGCCCGTACTTGCGCCACCGGTAGCCATCATCCAAAAGATCAATTTCACTGGTTGTTTGCACGATGATTCTTTGAGCTGGCACCGGCACATGCCTGTCCAGTGAAACTAGCATTTATAGATTGAAGCTTCAAAAAATACTACTAACAAATTTTTATTCACTACATGAACCACCTTTTGTTTGCATTCACAATACCAGCATCTCCATTGTCATCACCTGCTTCATCATTGTCCTCCTCTCTATCACTTGAGCCAGACGATTTATCACCTCCGTCTCTCCTCTTAGACATTGAAAGCCCTGTGATGCCATCATTTGATACCTCAACTTTTCCAGAATGATCTTGAGAGCCTGGTTCTGATCGAGTCAACGCGTCTCTGTTCTCAGGGAAATCATCTTCATTTAGTAAATTGCCACCATCTTTGGACCTCCTTTTTGGTGGACGCTGGTGGTTATGCTGGCCTCTATAAATTATTTGAGTAATCTGTCCATATGCTGAGTGCTCCACTTTCTTCTTAACTGGACAGCTCGCCTGGGTGCATTTATAGTAGCTCCTTGGATACTCTCCACCCTTAACTGCCTTCTGGCCATACTTTCGCCAATTGTACCCATCATCAGCAGGTTTATCCACGGTGAGGGCCAAAGTTTGGAATCCTTGTGAAACCTCATTTGACTTAAGGTTATCATTAACTGTATGCAGTGGCAGAGTTGCTGTCTCCTTCATTGATGTCACATTTGCAGAAGATTTGATGAACTGTGATGTCAAAGCTGATGTTGCCGATGAGAAAGGGAGTGAGTAATCTGCTTGACTGCCAACAGTATACTGAGAATGGACTGCTTGTGCTGTTACTTGGGCTAACGCTTGCTGATGGGACATTTCAAAATTCCCCTGTAGAAATATATGTATTAACATCTCTTCTTTTTTTCAAAAAGAAAAGTGGGAAGAACCCCTGGCCTCTACATCAATTGATGCACACAGCTATATATATTATCTATAAGTTCAGACATGAACAGATCTTTGTCTGCCAATATAATATCTAATAAGTAGCACCAGAAATAAACACAGTGAATGATCTTCAAGAAAACTCGAGACAAAAACACACAAACTAGCATCATTGCCATTACTTCACGTTATTTAAAATATAATAATACAGCATTTGGTCAGAATTACTTGCCATTTTAGCTTCATGAACACACAAGGAGTAAGTTAACACTTAGTTTTTGACATAGTTCTTGCTATTTCTGTACACCATCTGTCTAAAACCACTACAAATAAGCAATTAGTACGGGTATGGAAGGATCTACTACTGACAACCCTAATTACTGAGGAGTAGATAAAAGTGTCTCTGCTTTATTGAGATGGGTCGGTCCCTTTATATAGTATACAATGCTTGACCAACAAGCCGGTAAATCTATTCAAACTATAATACGATCTCTAAACTTACTGGACCCTTTTCTAACAAAGTTTATTGATCAACTAGGACTCTAATTAAGGCCTCAGACTCCATGCTTGATGGCTGGCCCACATAACATCTCTCCCTTCCTTGAAAAACAGCTTGTCCACAAGCTGTAGATTGTCAATTGCCTCCTAGGGGGCCTTGGGTGCTACCAGTCATCAGACTCGACGAAGAAGAGCCACAGGCAACGGTGACCCTGAACATATATCTCGCCGCAGTTGACGCAAAGGCCCCGACAACAACGTTCTTCCAACTCAGCTGGAGTCAGGTGCCGAATCTGCCGTGACGGGGTTCGCTCTGGAGTGGTTGATGGCAAAACAGGTGCTAGTGGTGCTGGCTGGAAGGTATTGTAGCTGCGCTGACAGAAGGAGGTGTTAGAGTATACGTAGTGTACCTGCGTACGGATTGTGTATACGGCACGACCTCTGGTCTGTGCGTGCGTGAGAGTGGTGGGCATGCTGTTAGCCCACGATCGCATGGTAGTGGCACATGAACCTCTGTAAAACTGTATATAACCTCAGCCTGCAGAGCTAATGAACGTGTGTTGAATCCCATCGCTTCTCCCTCTTCCATCATGGTATCAGATACCGTCGACCAGGCAAATCCCTTTGCTCCGGTCGTCGATCCCGCTTCCGCCGCCATGGGTGACAACCCCAGCCCTCCTCCCTCCCCTGCTGCTAGCGACTCTGGCGCTCCCGTCGCTCCTGCCCCACCTCCAGCGCTCCTCTCCGCCGCACCACCGGCTGCTCCCGCTCCACCCGCCGCCCTCGCGTCGGCGCCCGTGTCCCCGCTCCCCTCTTCGTTGCTCCAGACCATCGACATACGCCGCCACGTCCCCGTCACTCTCGATCTCCTCGCCGGCAACTACGCGCAGTGGCGCCGTCATTTCGACACGGCGATCGGCATGTTCGGGCTGCGCGCTCACCTTGACGCTGCGGCAGTGCCGCGCTTCGACGATCCCGAGTGGGCGATGGCTGATCATGCTGTCGTCCACTCGCTCAACACCACTGTTGCGCCCAATCTGCTGGACGCCGTGATGCAAGAGGAGGACACAGAGCTCTCCGTATGGACGTCGATCGACGGCGTCTTTCGCGACAACCAGCTCGCCCCGGCGGTCTACATCGACGCCGAGTACCATGCCGTGGTGCAGGGCGACCTGACGATCATGCAATACTGCACCAAGCTGAAGACGTACACGGACCAACTGCGCGACCTCGGCCAACCGGTGAAGGAGACGCGCCAAGTCTTCCATCTTCTGCGTGGGCTCGCGCGCCAGTACCATGGCGCCATCCCGCACATCACTTCGTGCAACCCTCTCCACGCTTCTTCAGACGCGCTCCTTCCTCCTCCTTGAGGAGCACCGTGCCGAGCAGACGGCGCGTCTCCAGGGCGCGCACGCGCTTGTCGCCGGGCGCGGCACTTCACCACCAACCGCTCCGCCTGTCGCCGCTCCCCCGCCGCTCCCGGGCATGGTGGCCGCGGGCGTCGCCGCGGGCGCGGCTCTGGCAACGGTGGCGGCTCCGGCTCCAGTGGTCTCCCTCAGCAAGCGCCTCCACGCGTCCCCGGCTTGCCCGCACCCGTGCCCGGCGCCAACTCTTGGACGGGCCTTGTCCAAGCGTGGCCCATGCCCTGGCGCGCTCCGGGTTCTGGCGTCCTTGGACCCCGGCCCGGCACTCCACCACAGCAGGCCATGTATGCTGCTCCTGCGCCCCTGTTTCCTGGCGCGTACGGCTACGGCGGCTACGGGCCCGTGCCCAACTACACCACCGTGCCCCCGGCCTCCCTCTTCCATCAGGAGGATTGGACGGGCACAAGGGCCTAGTCCCAGAAGGCTGGTGTGGTAATGTTGGAGGAAAATGCCGCTGCTCATAGGCCTTGAGGAAGGAGATGGCGGTGTGGAGGTCAGATGGTCGTTGAAGCTCGACGTCAATGCAAAGATCACCGGGCAGCCTTGCTGTGTACAGAAACCGCTGTTGGGATGGTGTTAATAGCTCATTGTTGCGGCACACGAGCGCTACAAACCTGCTGGTATAGTCTGCTACCGAGGAAGTGAACGGCAGACATGCCAACTTGTCGAAGGGATTTGCGCAAAGTGACAGCCCAAACTGAACATGGCAAGCCTCCTTGCTCCCATGTCGGCATGCCAGAATCACGCTCGAGCTGTAAGTACCAAAATTGAGCATCATTGGTGAGATGGTAGGCTGCAGTCTAAACCTTGTCGGCCTCATCCATGCGCTGTCCACGAAAAAACTGCTCACACATATTAAGCCAACCAACAGGATCGACCAAACCATCCTATGTTGGGAAGTCAAGCTTGTGGAAGCAGGGCATGCCGGAACCCAACCTAAGCCAAGGTGATGGGAGAGGTGGATCCATAGATGGGTTGTGGAGGGGACCACAACCATAACAACATATGAAATCGGTTGGCAGGTGGAGTCATGAAGGCGGCGGCTATTGAATTCATGCTCCAGCCAACTCATCCAAAAGTCCGAACTGATGAAGAGAGGAGAGGCCAGCAATATATTTGAACACTCCCCCTCACGTCTAGGCTATTTTAGTCCTTAGACGTGATCGATGTAGGCCGCAGAATTATTTTTTTAATATTGCGTTGGCAGGGTCTTGAACTTGAGACCTCTTGGCTCTGATACATATTGAAGTCATGCTCCAGCCAACTCATCCAAAAGTCCGATTTGATGAAGAGGCAGGCAATATATTTCTACAGCGGCAATCTGTTGTTGCTGCTAGTAAATCTGCTGATGGCAGGGCTGCTGCTGGTTGGTGGGCAGCAAAATTGGGTAGGGATTTGTGTTAAAAGTACTCCTTTTGTCTGTAATTCATGTAATAGGAAACTAGCACAATATCCCACCGAATATTGTTGTATGATTCGGTTGAGGATTTGCTTTCATTCACCTTGATTACCAAGGCATGTAATCCTGTATATTTAGTATACAAAGGCCGCCCCAAGTGTGGCGTGAATCACACAATCCTACTTTGTTTCTTGGTATCAGAGACTACCTACGATCCTCCCTGATCACCCCGCTTGCTCCCTGCCCCTCGCAGCGCAGTCCAGCCATGTCCACCACCCCCAACACCAGCTCCTCCCTCGCCTCCTCAACCCTCCCCGCCTCCATGAACTCCACCAACGGCAACCTGATCACCGCCATCATGCCCGCCGCTGCATCCACCGCCGTCAACGAGTGTCCACACTCATGTCCCTGTGACACTGGACCTCCACGCCTCCAACTTCACCAAGTGGAGGATGCTCATCAGTGTGCTTCTCGGCAAGTATGATCTGCTCTCCCACGTCAACACCGCCACTGCCGAGGCGGACCGCACCGCACACTGGTTTCGCGAGGACTATATTGTCCGCTCGTGGCTCTATTGGGTCCATCTCGGACGAGATACTCGGCATAATCATGGCGGAGGACGAGACGGCACAAGAAGCTTGGACGCTCATCAGCAACCTTTTCCTTGATCATCAGATGACCCGCACTGTTTATCTTGAGGCGGAGTTCCGCGGCCGCGTCCAGGGCGAGCTCTCCATCACACTGCCTACTGCCACTGTCTGAAGGCACTCTCCGGCGCCCTCAGTGACGTTGGCATCCTCATCTCCGACCAGACGCTCGTCCTCAATTGCCTCTGTGGCCTCAATCCGCGTCTCTCGGACATCACGACAATTGTCACCATGCAGAACCCCCTTCCCTCGTTCAGCCATACGAGGTCGCCGCTGACCCTCCGCGAGACCCAGCTCGCGAATTCTGTCGCGATAGGACACCAGGCGGCACTATATGGTGGTGCGCCTCCCCATGGCGCCAGCGGCTTCACCTCCTCTGGTCAGCTCCGCACCTGACCATGGCGACGTCGCTCGACACGGCAACGACGGCCCTCGGTACAGCAACACCTCCGGGGGCGACTCCTCCGGCGGACACCGCAACAGCGGCAACTGGTAGAAGGGCTCCGGCAGCGGGAACGGCAGCGACAGACGCTCCAACTCCCACGACAGGAACTTCCAGCGCAGGGCGCCCTCGTTCGTTGGTCCCTGGGTCTGCTTCAACCCCCATACGGGGCAGGCCCATCAGCTGCTTCAGGCGCCCCCAACAGCGAGGCCCAACGCCATTGCTGGCCTGCTCGGGCCGCGACCCCCAGTCCTTCCGCCGGCCCAGGCCTTTACCTCCCTCGCCCCGCTACACGGCCAGGCTTTCGGCACCAACGCGCCACCCACTTCTAGCTACGGCGGCATTACGGCGTGGGACTGCTCCGCCCTCCTGCTGCACTAAACAACACCTCAACTCCATCGACAGTGAGTGAATGGATAATGGACTCCGGAGCCATAGCGCACATGGCCTTCGACCCCGTATGATTCAACATCTCACGCACTCTCCCTCCTCCTCTGTTGTCACCATGGGTAATGGCTCCACCTTGCCCATATCCCACACTGGACACACCTCTATACCCGCTTCAACTCGTTCTCTTTTCCTTCGTAATGAATACTCGTTCCTCATATCGTCAAGAATTTACTTTCCGTTCATCGCTTCACCATTGATAATAATTGTTCTATCGAGTTTGACCCCCTCGGTTTTTCTGTGAAGGATCTTTGCACCAAGGCTGTGATTCTTCGCTGCAATAGTCTCGGCGACCTCTACGTCTTCCCATCATCGGTCATCCACCACAACGCCCATGGACTCCTCGCCGCAACCTCCACCGAGCTTTGGCACCGTCACTTAGGCCATCTGGGACGCGACGCCATGTCCCAACTTCATAAGAACTCCTTTATGTCATGTAATAAGGCAGCCTCGCATATTTGTCATGCTTGTCAACTTGGCAAACACGTGCGCTTGCCCTTCGCTAGGTCCACCTCAATAAGCGTCAAACCATTTAAGTTGATCCATTGTGATCTTTGGGCTTCTTCAATTTTGAGTAATTCCGGTTTCAAGTACTATCTTGTTATTGTTGGCGATATTTCTCTTTTTATGTGGACCTTTCTTCTCCAGAAAAAGTCCGACACCGCGGCTATTCTTCTTAACTTTGTTGCCTACATTCGCACACAATTTTCACGTCCTCTTGTAGCCATGCAAGCCGACAACGGGACCGAGTTTATCAACTCCACGTTCACCTTCTTCTCTACTCATGGTATTCACCTCCATTTTCCGTGCCCCTACACGTCCGCCCAAAACGGCAAGGCTGAACGTGCCATCCGCACGATCAACGACGTCACTCGCACTCTCCTCTTCCAGTCCTCCATGCCGCCCTCCTACTGGGCGAAGGCTCTTGCCACGACAACATACCATGTCAATATACGCCCCTCACAATCCATTGGTTTTTCGATTCCCTACTTTCGTCTCTACGACACAAAACCAAATTATGGCGCTCTTTGTGTCTTTGGTTGCCTCTGCTATCCCAACCAATCTGCTACGGCCAAGCATAAACTCGCTCCTCAGTCCACTGATTGCGTCTTCCTAGGATACCCGTCCAATCACAAGGGTTACCGTTGCCTAGACATCTCTACACGCCGAGTCATTATCTCTCACCATATCATCTTCGACGAGACTGTCTTTCCATTCTCCTACTCGACTAATCGCCCCACCAACCCCCCTGGTCGCGCTCGATTTCCTACTAGACATGGCCGCCACGCAACACACACCATCAAACCCTAATCTACCCAACATGCATACGCATGCCACACCCCTTAACTCACCCACCCAAACCCCACCAGCCTCATCCCCACCGGCCCGAACCCACTCCCAACCAGCCCGCACCATGTCGCCTGGCTCTTCTGCACAACCACCCGTCTGGCTTTCGTGCGTGCCTGCAACCTGCCATGCATGCAGACCCGCCACCCACCATGCATGGCTCCCCATCCACCCCTACGTCGGACCAGTCCAGCATCTCTCCTGGGTCACTGACTCCCTCCTCGCCCGCGACCACGCATGCAACCCCGCCTGGCCCGATGCCCTCCCCTTCCTCGGTGTCCACGGACTCCTCCCCGCCGGTCGTGGTTCACCAGCCGCCATCCCCGTCCAACACCCACACCATGGTCACTCGTGCTAAGCGTGGCCTCTTCCAACCCGTCGACCCTCTTAATCTTTCTGTTACTCACTCCACTCCCTCTCCTATTCGGAAAACATACCGGGGTGCACTCCATGACCCACACTGGCGTCGTGCTATGACCGAGGAATTTGATACTCTTGTCACTAACGGGACGTGGTCTCTTGTCCCACGTCCTCCTCGTGCTCATGTTGTTTCGGGGAAGTGGATATTCAAACACAAGTTCCACTAGGATGGCAACCTTGCCCGGTTAAGGCTCAATGGGTGATACGAGGCTATTCTCAACAACAAGGCATTGATTTCGATGAGACATTCAACCCCGTTGTCAAGCCTGACACAATTCGCATTGTCCTCAGCCTTGTCGTCTCTCGGTCGTGGCCGATGCACCAGCTTGACGTCAAGAATGCCTTCCTCCATGGCAATCTTGACGAGGAGGTCTACTGCCAGCAGCCTCCCGGTTTTGTTGACGCTCGCTGCCCGGACTACATGTGTCGGCTACACAAGTCTCTCTACGGTCTTAAGCAGGCTCCGCGCGCTTGGTACCAGCGGTTCACTCTCTTTGCACATCGGCTTGGCTTCGTCGCCTCCAAGTCGGATGTGCCCCTCTTCATCTACAGGCGCGGCACCGACCTTGCTTATCTACTATTGTATGTGGACGACATTATCCTCACTGCCTCGACGGATCTACTCTTACGTCACCTGACATGGCAGCTCCACTCAAAGTTCGCCATGAGAAACCTCGATGCCTTGTCATTCTTCCTTGGCATCTCCATCACTTGGACATCCTTGGGCATGGTCCTCTCTCAGCGACAATATGCCTTGGAGTTACTTCACCATGCTGGCATGGTTTATAGTAACCCCTCTGCCACTCCGATCGGCACTAAGTGCAAGCTTTCAGCTCAAGATGGTCCTCTTCTCTTCGATCCCACCGAGTATCAGAGCTACACCGGTGCCTTACAGTATTTGACGCTCACAAGACCGAATATCGTGCATGCAGTTCAGCACGGCTGTTTATACATGCATGCGCCCAGAGAGCCTCATATGCACTTGGTTAAGCGCATTCTCCGGTACATCAAGGGCACCCTCGACCTCGGCTTGCACCTCTCGAGCTCCTCCTCCGCGGCACTTACAACATACTCTGACGCCGATTGGGCTGGGTGCCCTAACACCCGACGATCTACGTCCGGCTACTGCGTCTATCTTGGTGACAACCTTGTCTCTTGGTCGTCTAAACAACAGACCACTGTGTCTCGCTCGAGTGTCGAGGCAAAGTATCGCGCGGTTGCTCATGTTGTTGTTGAGTGCTGTTGGATCTGTCGGCTCCTTGGGGAGCTCCGTCACCCTCCGACGTCTGCCCCAGTTGTCTTCTATGACGACGTTAGTACTGTCTACATGGCCTCTAATCCAGTCTAGCATCGTCGTACCAAGCACATTGAGATTAATATCCACTTCATCCGAGAGGTATCGCTTGGTGAGGTCCGAGTTCTTCATGTGCCATCCTCGCATCAGCACGCTGACATTATGACAAAAGGATTGCCCTCACAACTCTTCTTTGAGTTTCATTCCAGCTTATGCTTGCTTCCGTATGACGCACAAGCTAAAGGGGGATGTTAAAGTATTCCTTTTGTCTATATTTCATGTAATAGGAAACTAGCACAATATCCCACCGAATATTGTTGTATGATTCAGTTGAGGATTTGCTTTGATTCATCTTGATTACCAAAGCTAGGCAGAGATCTAGAGATAGAGATATTAAGGAAGGGATAGGAATACAGCCTACTTCCAAGTTGTAGCTAACCAAAGGAGGAAAACCATGGTCCACACCCTGGATGGCCCGAATGGTCCCACCTCTGATCATAAGGAGATGCTTGATGTAGCTGCTGGCTACTACAAAAATTTGTTTGCTAAAGAGGATAGAGAAGGCTTTTCTCTAGATGACCACTTCTTTAGTAACCAATCATGTGTGACTGCTGAGGACAACGAGGTGCTTGACTCTCCTTTCTCCGAGGAAGAAATCAAGAAGGTAGTCTTTGATTCTTATTATGATGGTGCCCCTGGCCTAGATGGCATCCCTTTCCTGTTCTACCAAAAGTTCTAGGATCTAGTGAAACCTGACATCCTAGCTATGTTCAAGGACTTTCATGAGGGAAAGCTGGACATTTTTAAGCTAAACTTTGCTATGCTCACCCTTATCCCAAAAGAACATGATGCCACAGTCATGAAGAAGTTTAGGCCCATGAGTTTGTTGAATTGTATTTTTAAGATCTTTACCAAAGTCCTCACTAAGAGGCTAGCCAAGATTATGGATAAACTCATTTCTAGTAACCAGTCTGCCTTTATCAAAGGGAGATACATTTTGGAAAGTGTGATGGTGGCACACGAGGCCATTCACTCCATATCCAAAACTGGGAGTAGTTCTTAAACTTGATTATGAAAAAGCTTTTGATAAAGTAAACCTAGACTTCTTGGAAGAGCTGCTCAAGAAGAGAGGTTTCTGATGAGGACATGGCTACCACAGTTACACCCACAACCCCTGCTACTATACCTATTAGACCAATTACTAGAGCTCGCGCACGCCAATTAAATTATCAGGTACTTCCGTTTCTTGGTAATGTTTCTAATGTTCATGAGAATGTGATGCTGCCTAACTTGGGTATATTTGTGTTGATTACAGTTGAAGGGCCTAGCATGGACAAGAAGGATGAACATTGCAGCATGATCAAGCATGGAGATGAAGGCACGCGCGAAGGGAACAAGAACAAAGTTTCCAGGGAAGATTTCTGCACTTCGAAGCCACCATGATGACATACAAGATGGACGAAATATACAAGATGCCCGTTCATAAAATTCGTCCATAGCTTATTATAGGTGCCGTGCCACCTTATTTTTGGGCCAGGCCCATGTAATCCCGAAATACCTCTTATTAGGCTGTTTCTAGAGTCCGTATTGTAAGGGGGACGACTCACGAGGTGTTTTAGTCCCACCTTGCCAAGGGTGGACGAAATTCCCTCTCTTTTCCCCTATAAATACACCCCTTAAGGCACCGTTTAGACATGGTTTTTGATGCGGAGCATCCTTTGGTCATCCCCATGGACCTACCATCGTCTCATCAAGTACCAAAAGGACCTATGACACAAGCACGAGCTAGAGCTCTCGAGACCAAGGTGACTTCCTTCCTTAGTGATATTCCACATGATCCACTCGAGACATGGTTACTACCTAAGTCCGGAATGTTGTGCATTATCAGGTACCAAGAAGGCTCTCTCGAAGATGCATGTGAAGACGGACAAGCCCCCAAGTTCACGGATGAAGAAGAACGACGGAAGGAACCGAAGAAGTCCCCAGGACCCGAACATCCAGCCCCAAGCCCCGGACATCCGGCCCCTGGAGCATCTACCATAGCCACCGCCCAGCAGAAGCTACAGGACCCGGACATCCGGCCAAGGGCCCGGACATCCGGCTCTTCCCGAGCCGCCGGATATCCGGCCTCCGGCCCGGAAATCCGGACACGGCCTATCCAGAGAACACCGAGGCCGACCCCGCCAGCCCGAACATCCGGTCCCGCGTGAAGGCCCGAACATCCGGCCCGATGCCCGGACGTCCGGCCCCGACTATCTGCGCACAGTAAAGGGCCGAGGCCCATGTACCTCTTCGCCCACCTAGACTATATATACTCCTCTTCCTTTCTAGGGTTAGCAAAGGATTAGCTCATTTGAAAGATAGAGCTTTGCTCATCCACTTGGTTACTTCTCCATTGGAGTCCACGCCCTCTTTAGAGAAGATCCCCCAAGCGAATTCAAGACCCCTCACGGGAAGACCCCCCTCAAGACCTCCTCACGGAGAAGAACTTGCTACTTGTATCGTCCTTTGTTGATCATGGATCGTGTATCTCTTTGTGTTTCGCGGATCTAGCACATGTGTAATCGAATCTTGTTGGTTTGAGTGACTTCTCTCATGTTTTCCTCGTGTTCTTCGTAGGATCCGCTCCAATCGTGAAAGATCGGCCCTAGGGTTTCCACCCTACATCATCTTGGTATCATGAGCCTTGGTTGATCACGAATTTGGAGCCCCTACCCTTGTTTTCTAGCCTTGTTTTTGTTGATTTTGTCCCAAATTCGAAAATCCCCACAAAAATAGCCCAGCCAATTTTTTTTGTGATTTGTTGGTGTGATGAAGTTTTGTTGGATTTGATCCGCGGACTTCATGTGTAGCAGGTAGATCTAGCTTTCCCCGTCTTTTCCCCAATTTCCATCCACAAAATCTCCCAAATTTTGCCCCGAATTTGTCTTCTCACCGCGAGTTCATCGAGTTCGTCCACGGATCCAGAGCCTGGACATCCGGCCCGTGACCCCCGGACATCCGTGTCACGTCCCCACCAGTGTTGGTGTCGACGGACAACAGACAAGTGGCCCCGGGTCCCACTGTGCAGAGTCAAAAGGGTGTAAGGCGTGGTGTGTGTCTGACCGTGGGTCCGGCTGGTAGCGTGTTCGATGTGGTGTGGTTATATTGTAGCTACAGAACTCTAGAGAGGCATGTTGTTTAATGTATAGTATCTGAATCTCATCTCTCCCGTGTTCCTCTCCTCCTCTAGTTCCCCTTTTCTCCTCCCTATTCTTCCTGCTCCCCTCTCAAATCCTGTTGTTGATCCGTGAGACGGGCCTCACAATTGGTATTCAGAGCCTAGATCGCGACCGCTTGCGCTCTCAATCCCTCGATCGGGCTGTAAAATTCCACCGCGAAGGGTGCGAAAATTTGTTC
Organism: Triticum dicoccoides; assembly: GCF_002162155.2. Lineage (NCBI taxonomy): Eukaryota > Viridiplantae > Streptophyta > Magnoliopsida > Poales > Poaceae > Triticum > Triticum dicoccoides. The sequence goes on from NC_041387.1 coordinate 252,182,306, forward strand.
CACAAATTGTCGCCCAAAATCCCTAGCGGGGTTAGCCTGATTTGGGGCAAGCAGCAACGGCGCCTTCGAAGCAGTCGCTTCCGTCGGCGCAGACCAAGATCGTTCTAGCCGCCATGGGTGAGAATTCGGAGAGCATCCAGTCGACCTTGGCCGCGCTGCTGACCAAGTTCGAGGCCATGGATCTGCAGATGGCGAATTTGGGAAAGCAACTCGAGGCCACGCAAGAGAACGTTGACACGATTCGTCCTGGGCAGGCTGAGTTGGGCGCGACATCGACGGGATCGGGCGTGACGGAGCAGGGCGCGACCTCGACCGTTCGCCCCGTTCCGCGGCTCGCCAACCTGCATCCTCCGCTTCTGGGAACACCGGAAGAGCGTCCAGAAGGTCAGGTGTTCACTACTGCACCCCCCCCCCCTCACCCATTGAGCAGCCATCAATCGGGATCAACCACCGGTGCAGCGTCAGGAGTTCAGACACGCGTGGGAGCCTATTCCAGAGCAGCGTCGGGAGTTTGCTGCGGCACAGGAGCGGGCGTAGTACATCAAGCCGCCTAAGCACAATTTTCCCCGTTTCGCTGGTGAGAACTCACGACTTTGGTTGGATTTGGCTGTCACTTATTTTGAGATGTACCAAGTTCAGCCACATCAGTGGGTAGCGACTGCAACTTTATATTTGGAGGGACATGTTGCGTTGTGGTGGCAAGCGTTCAAACGCCACCGCCGGTTGTGGCCCTGGGATGATTTTGCAGCCGAGGTTGCACTGGAGTTTGGTTAAAAGGAGTTTGAATCTCACATGACTCGTCTTCTGCAACTAAAACAACAGGGCACAGTGACTGAATACAAGTCTGCATTTGAGACAGCAATGTACCATTTGATAGCATTAGATCCTTCCCTAAACTCGAAGTTTTTCATATCTCAGTTTGTGTTGGATTGAAGGATGAAATTCGTGCTGCAGTCAGGTTACAGGCACCCACTAGTGTAACAAGGGCAGTATGCTTAGCTAAGATCCAAGAGGAAGAACTGGAGTTACAAAAGACTAAACTACGGTTTCCACGTCACATGCAACACCAGTCAATTCCGGCTACAATTCAGCCTATGCAACAAGGCAACAAGAAAGCAGCGGATGATTTTGGTAGGGAGCGTCAGCTGAGAGACTTTAGGTGTGCTAATGGATTATGCTATCAGTGCAAGAAGCCATTGCAACTGCTGACAATCCAGTTGGGAGAGCATGGTGAAATTTTAATTGAAGATGCAGTGCAAGCTTTGGAATTACTAATTGAACCCACCACAGCTGAGAGCTGTCAGATTTCAGCCCATGCTGTTTCAGGAGCCGACAATACAAAAACCATTCGCATAAAAGCATTGGTGGGCAACCAAGTCATGTTGGCACTCGTGGACTCGGGCAGTAGTCACAGTTTTGTGGATGAAACTTTTGCCAAGCGTGCTTCATTGGATTTGGTCTCTGTTCCAGCAGTGGAAGTTACAGTTGCAAATGGTCAAGCTATGGAATCCAAGTTTCAAATCCCTAATCTGACCTGGTGGGCGCAGGGTCACACTTTTGTGACACCAATGAGAGTGCTACAACTGGGGCCTATGATGTAGTGCTGGGAATGGACTGGCTTAAGTGTCACAGTCCGATGATTTGCGATTGGGAGGGCAAATCATTACAATTTGCACATGGTGATACTACCATCTCCCTTCAAGGTGTTCAGACTGTGTCTACTATGCAATTGCAAGCTATGTCAGTAGAGCAATTGGACAAAGCTCTACATGGCAATGATATTTGGGCTATGGCCGTGGTTGATCCTTCTTCAAGTGATGTTGTTTCGACGCCTGGCTCATATCCAGAAGATCTAAACTGCAGTTTTAACAGACTTTCAGGATGTGTTTGAAACCCCAACTGGCCTGCCTCCACATAGAGTGTATGATCATGCAATCACCTTGGAAGTGGGTCATAACCCTCCTAACTCTCGCCCTTATCGATACTCGCCACAACAAAAGGACGAGATTGAACGACAAGTGGTAGAGATGATCAAGGCAGGGATTGTGAAACCTAGTATGAGCCCGTATGCATCGCCAGTACTTCTGGTTAAGAAAAAAGACGGTAGCTAGCGTTTCTGCATGGATTACCGCAAACTCAATGCCATCACTGTGAAGAACAAATTCCCACTGCCTATGGTCGACGAATTACTTGATGAACTGGCAGGATCAAAAAATTTCTCCAAGCTGGACCTCAGGGCAGGTTATCACCAAATCCGTATGCACGAACCGGGTGAGGAGAAGACTGCATTCAAGACACATTCAGGACACTTCCAATTTCGTGTTATGCCACTTGGGGTGACCAATGGACCACCAATATTTCAGTGCTTAATGAACAACATTTTTGCAAGTATGTCATCACATTTCTGGACGACATTCTAGTTTTCAGCACCACTTGGGAGGAACCTTTGGAGCATCTCCGCTCGGTACTGCAGACCTTGCGCGAGCATCAGTTGTTTGTGAAGTTTTCCAAATGTTCTTTCGCGCAGACTGAAATCCAATACTTGGGTCATGTGATTTCTTCCGAAGGTGTGGCTACAGATCCAAAGAAGACTATGGCGATGGAACAATGGCCTCAACCTACCAACGCTACTGAATTGCGTGGGTTCCTTGGATTGACCGGGTACTACCACAAGTTTGTCCGAAATTATGGTACTATGGCCAAGCCTTTGACTCAATTACTGGCTAAGAAAGGTTTTGTTTGGACAGAGCAAGCAACTGTAGCTTTTCAGACATTGAAAACAGCTATGACTAGTACTCCTGTATTGGCTCTACCGAATTTCAGTCAATCTTTTGAAGTCGAAACTGATGCTTTTGCTATAGGAATTGGAGCCATACTCTCACAGAATAACCATCCTATTGCTTATCTGAGCAGGGCTTTGGGTGCGGCCAATCAAAAGTTGTATGTCTATGAGAATGAATTCTTGGCTGTCATTATGGCCATTGATAAGTGGCGCCCTTACCTTCAGAGGGATCCCTTCACTATCATTACAAACCACCGAAGCCTCTGTCATTTACAGGATCAACAACTCATTACTGATCTTCAGCGCAAGGCCATGGCTAAGATGGTGGGCCTACAATTTCAGTTTAAATATCGCAAAGGCTCGAAGAACAATGCCGCAGATGCATTATCTCGTGTGGGTCATTTGTACACAATCACAGCAGTCTCGACTTGCCAACCAATGTGGATGCAGGAGGTTATGAATTCCTATCAACCTGATCAATCAGTTCTGGACCGATTGGCGCGTCTGGCAATGCATAGTCCGGATGAACACGGTTATTCACTTGATCAAGGACTGATTAAATATCAAGGACGCCTGTGGATTGGTAATAATTCTGCGCTGCAAACAAAACTAATCAGTGCTCTGCATTAAAGCGTTGTCGGGGGTCATTCAGGCGTCAGGGCCACTTATTACCGTGTGTCCAAATTATTCCAATGGTCTGGCATGAAACAACAAGTTGATGACTGGGAGAAGCAGTGTCAAGTTTGTCAGCAAGCAAAAAACGAGCACACACATCCGGGTGGTTTGCTGCAGCCTTTGCCAGTGCCTAGGCGCCCTTGGAAGGACATTACCATGGATCTCATTGATGGGCTTCAGAAATCAGAAGGATTTGAGGTAATCCTAGTGGTGGTTGATTGACTCACTAAATACACCCACTTCTTTCCTCTGAAACACCCGTATACAGCTCAGTCCGTAGCCACAGTTTTCATTGATAATGTGGTTCGCCTTCATGGAGTTCCGGCATCGATTGTTTTCGACCGAGATAAGGTGTTTACCAGTTTTTTTGGAGGAAGCTCTTCAAGGAGATAGGCACCAAGTTATGCTACTCTACGGCCTATCATCCCCAAACGGACGGGCAATCCGAGCGTGTTAACCAATGCTTGGAACAGTATCTACGTTGTGCCGTTCATGACAGCCCGGCAAGGTGGAAACGCTGGTTACCAACGGCAGAGTTTTGGTATAATTCCTCTTACCACACGTCACTTGGCAACACTCCTTTTAAGGCATTATATGGCATTGATCCTAATTTTGGTACTATGCCGATTGACACTGGAGAATTACCGGCTTCCCTGGCAGAGCTAGCAGCAGATCGTGAAGATTTTTTGGCTCTGTTACGTGCCCACCTCTTGCGTGCTCAGCAGAGAATCAAGTCGCAGGTTGATAAGCATCGTACAGATAGGGAATTTGCTGTTGGCGAGGCAGTTCTGGTCAAACTCCAACCATATGCACAATCTTCGCTGGTCAACCGTCCCTGCCACAAGCTCGCATTGAAGTTCTTTGGTCCATTTCGTGTCACTGCAAGAATTGGTGCTGCTGCTTATCGTTTAGATCTTCCGGCTACCAGCCTCATACATCCTGTCTTTCATGTTTCTCAATTGAAGCCATTTACTGCAAACTACTCTCCAGTGTTTGCAGACTTGCCCGAGCCACCAGATTTGTCTGTTGTTACATTGCAGCCCGAAGCAATCCTTGAACGACGCATGGTAAAGAAAGGTAACTCAGCAATCCCTCAAATCAAGGTCCAGTGGCGCGGCATTGCTGCAGGTCATGCAACCTGGGAAGATTATTATGTTCTTCGGGCTCGTTTTCCGGCAGCTTCAATTTGGGAGGAGCCTACATCTCAAGGAGGGGAAAGTGTCACGTCCCCACCAGTGTTGGTGTCGACGGACAACAGATAAGTGGCCCTGGGTCCCACTGTGTAGAGTCAAAGGGTGTAAGGCGTGGTGTGTGTCTGACCGTGGGTCCGGCCGGTAGCGTGTTCGGTGTGGTGTGGTTATATTGTAGCTACAAAACTCTAGAGAGGCATGTTGTTTAATGAATACTACCTGAATCTCATCTCTCCCGTGTTCCTCTCCTCCTCCTCTGGTTCCCCTTTTCTCCTCCCTACTCTTCCTGATCCCCTCTCGAATCCTGTTGTTGATCCATGAGACTAGCCTAGGGCCTCACAATCCGGCCACCCCGGATATCCGGCCCTCAAGCCCGGACATCCGGCCCCTGACAGCATCACTTCCATCCACCGCTCCGATTCCCGCCTAACTCTCGTCAATTTTTGATCGGGCATACCACCATCACTTCCGCATACCACCACCGCTTTCCGCAACCACCATTGCTTACCCGCTTCGCACTCCGACAAATTTTGACACATTTTTTTCCTTGAAGAATTTGAGTTGCGGTTTCCGTTCCTAAAGTGTTTCGGCTACTTAGGGACGGTTCGACTTCGCAATCACCGCCGCTCATCTTCGTCATCGACCTCTCAACAATTTTGACACCTTCAACCGTAAGCAAGGACGGTAACCTCGATGACACTTTGTGTACTCCTTGCCATTGCATTGATAAACCGATAGACCATTTTGTGTACCTTACCTATCGAGACTAGCCATTTGAGTATTGCCGGCAATGTCACTTGTGCACATCAGTGATCATAGCTCCCACTGCATACATACCATATCATCTTGGTACATATCTTGGTATCATCTCTTGTGTCATCAGGTTGTCATAGCATATACACAATTGCTAGCTTGGTTCGTGAAGTTTTGCATAAGTGGTCATCAAAAGAGCTCAAACGAGAAAGAGCCAAACAAGCTTTTAAGCAAACGAGAAAGATAAGCAAAGAGCTTTTAAGCAAGAACCATAGCATCATACAACATTAAGATTGTCATACTCGATCATCTTGGCTCATATCATAGGAATACCATACATATAGCATACTTGGGATAGAAGTCGTTGCATTTTTGCTTAGTAGGTTGTGCACAAGTCTCGTATCTGCCTATTGTGCAATCGTGCTAGCGTCTCTCTAGTGTTGTGCAACAAGAGCATTTTCTGTGGATTCCACATTTTTAGCTCATTTTTGGTTGCACGACCCCATTTATCTATGTGCGTGTGTTTCCGTGTGCGTTTCCGTGTGCCACATATTGCTATTGGTCTACTTGTTGCATTTGCAAATTTGCGAATCCTTTTCAATATCATTGAGTCTTACTAACAATTGCATCAAATTTTGTGCCACCATCCTCACCAGGCTCCACGCAAAGGCTTTATTTGTGTAGGTGTGAGAACCGACAAGAATTGGTACAAATTGTGCTATTTCCTTGTTACACATTTGAGTGATCATTGATCCATCTTCAACCTTGGTCAAGGTACATTTGGTATAGTTCTTCTCTTTCTCCCACTCACATATTTTGCTTGGAATGATGGATAGGCCAAGTTCCTCTACCAACCCACTCTTGATCGAGCAAGACGACGACTCGACCTCCTACGTCACCAGGAGCCACCTCTTCGGTGCACAAAGAGCTTTCCATCAAGAACAACAAGCATTGAGCGACCGCATTGACAATCTCGCACCCACTTGCGCCTCTCCGAGCAACGTACAAGAGACTACTTCGACAACAAGCTTGACGAACACAAACAAGAGAACGATGCAAGAATGGACGAGATTCGTGCCTTGTTGGTCAACCGCTCTTCTACCTCGTCGTCCTATTCAAGACGGAACCGCTCGAGTCGACACTCCGACGACACCATCTCCGGCTCAAGTACACCGACATCGAACACTCTACGTCGAGCCGCGCGCCAAGACCGTCAAGCAAACCGCAATCCTCTACACGGAACCGATCCTCAAGAGCAACTTCTAGCGCAAGAACATCGACATCATCAAAATCAAGCTACTCCTGCGCAAGCACAAGAAAGGCAACGCCTACGACAACAAGAGGAAGAACGAGCGCGCCAACACCAAGACGAGCAAGATGCCAAGGCTCAACGTCAATAACAACAACAACAACAACGTGAAGCCCAAGCACTTGAGGCGCAACATGCCCTCCAAGACACGAGTCGCGCCGTCGCCGACCACAACCGACATACGCACGAACAAGAAGCACTTCGCAAAGAAGTTCAAGAGAGGAACTATCAAGCTCGATTGCCCCGACATGTTCCCCAAGCTCCACCACGCTCGACAAGAACCCCAAGTTCGCCAAGAGCAACATGAGGTTGACAATCCTCCACGCAAAGAGCAACATGAGGTTGACAATCCTCCACGTCAAGGGCGTCATCATCATCCTCGACCCCAACACAATGAAGAGCAACAATACGGCAACCTCAAGTTCACCATGCCCAAGTTCACCGGAAGCAATGATCCCGAAGAGTACCTATCATGGGCATTGAAGGTTGATAAGATCTTTCGTTTGCACAACTATGAGGAAGAGAAGAAGATCGCCATGGCATCCCTTGAGTTCCAAGACTATGTACTCATATGGTGGGAGCAAGTCATTGAGCGCCGTGAGGCAAGAGGTGAACCACCCATCACAACTTGGGCGCAAATGAAGGATGTCATGAGAGCACGCTTTGTGCCAACCTACTACAACCGCGACTTCTTCAAGAAGCTCCAACTCAAGCAAGGAACAAAGACCGTTGAAGAGTACTACAAGGAAATGGAGATTGCCATGATAAGAGGCAATGTCACGGAAGATGATGAGCAAACTATGGCACGTTTCTTGAATGTGCTCAACCACCCTATCAAGAAGATCGCCGACTTCCAACCCTACTCCAACCTCATCGAGCTAGTGCATCAAGCTACCAAAGCGGAACATCAAGTGCAAGATGACTTCAAGTATGCCAAGTTTGCTTCCAAGACCTACCGCTCCTCCTACAACCAAGCTTCAACGACTACGACGACTCCTACCTCGACAAAAGTTTCACCAAGCAACGGCGACAAGTCAAATTACAAGAAGACTTCGACAACTTCAAATCACCCTCCTACTACAAGCAACTTCAAGCCAAGGGCTTCATCATCTACAACTCCACCGGATGAGACCATCAAGATAAGTTCCATCAAATGCTTCACATGTGGCGACCTAGGCCACAAGTCTTTCGAGTGCACCAACAAGTGCACCATGATCCTCAACGACGATGGCACATACGACTCCATGAGTGAAGAGGAAATGTTAGCCATTGAGCAAGTCGCCATGCGAAGGGGAGCCTTGGCGCAGTGGTAAAGCTGCTGCCTTGTGGCCATGAGGTCACGGGTTCAAGTCCTGGAAACAGCCTCTTACAGAAATGTAGGGAAAGGCTGAGTACTATAGACCCAAAGTGGTCGGACCCTTCCCCGGACCCTGCGCAAGCGGGAGCTACATGCACCGGGCTGTCCTTTTTTTTAGCAAGTCGCCATGCACCGACGCGTGAACGAAGATGAAGATGATCAAGTCTTTTGTGACGAAGATATGAGCCCCGCTCTTGTTGTCTCCAAGGTTTTGACTCTTCAACATCAACAAGACGAAGACCAAAGATGACATATCTTCCACACCAAGGTCGGCATCAATGGAAGGTCCGTGAAGGTCATCATCGATGGAGGGAGTTGCCAAAACTTGGCGAGTGAAGAGCTATGTTCCAAGCTCCAATTGGTCAAGATGAAGCACCCACACCCCTACAAGGTCCAATGGCTAAGCGACTCCAGCACTATCCAACTCGAGCATATGGTGCAAGTTTCCTTTAAGATCAGAGCATATGAAGACACTTTGGAGTGTGATGTCGTTCCAATGTCAGTTTGCCACCTCCTTGGACGACTATGGCAATTTGACCGAGGCGTCATCCACAACGGGCGAACCAATCACTATAGCTTCAAGATGAAGGGAAAGGAGTACGTGCTACGACCAATGTCTCCAAGTCAAGTGATCGCCGACAAGCAAGCCACCCATCATGGAGAGAATAGTGAGCCACCCAAAAGGGAATGAGAGCCACAAGCCCAAATTGAGTGCCTCCACGATGAGCGACAAGAAAAACTTAGTGCTATTTGCCACCAAAAATGAGATGAGAGAAGTGTGTGAGAACCCATCAAGTGTTATGCACTATGTCCTCTTGTGCAAGGGAGGCACCTAAAACTAACACCTCACACGATCTACCTTTAGTGTTGTCTTCTCTATTGCAGGAGTTCCAAGATGTATTCCCCGACGAGCTACCTCCGAGACTACCTCCTCTTCGAGGCATCGAACACCGCATCGACCTCATCCCCGGAGCACCCCTTCCTATCCCTACCGCGTCAACCCCAAGGAAACCAAGGAGATCCAACGGCAAGTACAACAACTCATCGACAATGGCCATGTAAGAGAAAGCTTGAGCCATGTGCCATACCAGTAATCCTTGTTCCTAAGAAAGATGGCATCTACCGCATGTGTTTCGATTGTCGTCCCATCAATGGTATCACCATTAGATATCGTCACCCCATTCCACGCTTAGATGATATGCTAGATGAGCTTAGCGGGGCCACAATCTTCTCTAAGATTGGTCTTAAAAGTGGCTATTACCAAATCCACATACAAGGTGACGAATGGAAAACCGCATTTAAGACCAAATTTTGCTTATGAATGGCTTGTTATGCCAATGGGTTTATCCGAAGCACCCGGTACTTTCATGCGAGTCATGCATTTTGTTCTTCGCCCCTACATTGGCATATTTGTTGTGGTTTATTTTAACGATATTCTTGTCTTTAGCAAATCCCTCAAAGATCATGTCACCCATCTTAGAACCGTTTTGCAAACCCTTAGGAAAGAGCGCCTTTATGCTAATATGGACAAATGCCTTTTCGGTGTTGATAAGCTTGTTTTCTTGGGTTTTGTAGTATCTTCTAAGGGTGTGCATGTAGATGAAGCTAAGATCAATGCTATTAAAACTTGGCCCCAACCCACAAACTTTCAACAAGTGCGTAGTTTTCTTGGCCTAGCCGGATTTTATCGTAGATTTGTGAAGGATTTTAGCAGCCTTGCTTTACCTTTACATGCTTTGAGTAAGAAAAACGCGCCCTTTGTGTGGGGACCATCCCAAGACACCGCATTTAATGAGCTTAAGAATTTGCTTACACATGCCCCTTTGCTTGCATTACCCAACTTTGATAAACCGTTTAAGATACATTGCGATGCTAGCGGTTATGGCATAGGAGGCGTGTTAATGCAAGAGAAGCGCCCCATAGCTTACTTTAGTGAGAAACTCTCCGGAGCGCAACTCAATTACCCTATCTATGTCAAAGAGCTATATGCTTTAGTTCGAGTATTGCATGTTTGGGAGCATTATCTCCGTCCTCATGAGTTCATTCTCCACACCGATCACGAAACACTCAAGTATCTTAAGGGCTCTGTTTTCGAGTCGAGCGACTAGTCGCGACTAGTCGACGAGTCGCAAGAGCAGGAGCGACTCGGGCTGGCGACTCGACTCCTCGCATGAGTCGAGCGACTCGAGCGACTAGTCTCGACTAGTCACAACTAGTCGCCATAAGTGAGTCGAGCGACTCGAGCGACTAGTCTCGACTAGTCACGACTAGTCGCCATAAGTGAGTCGAACGACTCAGTTATTTTGGGCCCCCAACAGTTTTTTGTCTTTTAACAGTATTTGCTTGGCCCATCAGCCCATCCCAGACCAGGAAATATATAGATCGATCCATCCCCCCCTCACCCTGACCTAACCCTCTCCCTGGCGGCTGCCTTCCCTCCTACCCTGCCTTCCTTCCTCCTTTGGTTGCTGCTGCTGCTGTGCTCCTCCACTCCTCCCCTGGTTAATGTTGCTGCTCTTGTGCTCCTCCACTCCTCCCCTGATTGTTGCTGCTGCTGTGTGCTCCTCCCCTGGTAAGTACTGTTTCTGCTAGTTAGCTTAGGGCTTGATTTGGTGAGAAAAACAACTAAGTGGAGTTATCTTTCCTTCTATCATAGATTCACACCAAGCACCATGTCCTCCCAGCCAAAGATATCCCAAGTTGTTCGATCAGCTCAAGCTAATAGAATCAATTCTATGACAATCAATAACATTTTCATAATTTATACTGAACTCATTTTGCAGCATCCATGTCTTCCGGTGACTATTTAATGGAGAAAGAACTACAATGATATAACGTGATTGTGATATACTCCCTCCGTTCCAAATTACTCGTCGTGGTTTTAGTTCAAATTTGAACTAAAACAACAACAACAACAACAACAACAAAGCCTTTAGTCCCAAACAAGTTGGTGTAGGCTAGAGGTGAAACCCATAAGATCTCGCAACCAACTCATGGCTCTGGCATATGGATAGCAAGCTTCCACGCACCCCTGTCCATAGCTAGCTCTTTGTCGATACTCCAATCTTTCAGGTCTCTCTTAACGGACTCCTCCCATGTCAAATTTGGTCGACCCCGCCCTCTCTTGACATTCTCCGCACGCTTTAGCCGTCCGCTATGCACTGGAGCTTCTGGAGGCCTTCGCTGAATATGCCCAAACCATCTCAGACGATGTTGGACAAGCTTCTCCTCAATTGGTGCTACCCCAACTCTATCTCGTATATCATCATTCCGGACTCGATCCTTCCTCGTGTGGCCACACATCCATCTCAACATACGCATCTCCGCTATACCTAATTGTTGAACATGTCGCCTCCTTAGACTAAGCTCGAGGAAATTAATATGGACCAGCAAACTTACAAAAGCAGAATATAACATAATTATATTGCAAAGTGTACTAACATAATTATATTCTGGATTAAACTAATAGCACAACAATTTACAGGGTTATAATGCAGTGCACATATATATCTTAGTGGCGCAAAAACTATTTAGCCAACTTCACTAACAATGTAGAAATTGGCTTCAGTGTACTAACATAGTTATTTTGGATATAAGCAATCAGCCACAAATTTGAACTAAAACCATGACAATTAATTTGGAAGGAAGGGAGTAGTATGAATACATGACAGCGACAAAGCATAGACACATTGGCCCACTTTTACCAACCCGGTCTAGACAATAAGAAAGGATAGCTACATCAAAGTGTATGAAGCTCGGTTTTTTGGAAATGCAGCTGATCCAGATTATCAATTGTGAGCTAAAAAGCACGGACACGCCAGGAATCGCCGAATTGCCGTCCTGATACGGCGGGATACGGGGATACGGCGGGATACGCGAATTTTGGAGTATCCCCGAAATTCGAATTAAAAAAAAAGAAAAAACGACTGGGATACGCCGGGATACGTTAGGGATACGGCCTGGCCCAAAAACACACCCCCGGCCCAGCCACGGCCCAATATGTAACCCTATTTTGCAGGGTCTCCAGCGTGCCATACGAGCTGCTCCCTGCCTCCCAGCTCGAACAGAAGGAGCCGCCACCTTCTGGATCGAAGTTCCTACCACCTGGACTCGCCGCCGCCGGCGCTGGCGACTCCTGGATTCGACGGCGACTCCTCCATCCAGCACCAGCAGCAGCAGTCTCTCTCTCTCCTCGCCTCCTCGGCTCCTCGCAGCTGTAGCCTGTAGGTAACCCAGCAGCTTCTCCATTCTTCAACCTCTTCCTCTTTTATTCTTCAGATTCAGATTTTGTTCCATTATTAAGGGATTAAGCTACTGGGTCTGGATGCTTGCTAGCTTGTTGTTGACTTGTTGTTGCTACCTCTCTGCTTGTGCTGCTGCTGTTTGTTATGCTGTTGCTGCTCGCTTGTGCTGCTTGGGCTGATGCTGCTGCTGCTAGCCTGCTAGTGCTATTGCCTATTTCTGAATTTAACAGCTTTTGTTGCTGCACACTTGTTGATAGGTAGCAACTAGCAAGTGGCATGGCATCTGGGAGCGCCACAACTGGTAGCCAATTTGTGTTTGATGTGTTTTGCAAGATGCGACTTACAATGAGATGGGGGGACGAGGATAGATCAAGCACTTGATAAAAGAGACACCAAATGGGGCAGTACTCTAGTCTATTCTTTATTTTGATCTATTTCTCTTTAATTTTCTGTCTTAACTCTATATTACATGGCATATTTTTATTTTATTTTATATATACTCGCCGTATCCCCGAATGGCTGTTTTTGGAAAATCCCGTATCCCGTATCCCCGTCTTTCCTTCCCCGTGTCCGTGCTTTTTAGATTTGTGAGTACTAACTAGGGACTCCCCTAGACTTCATAACAAATTGAAAAAATAAAATATTGATCTGGTACCTTGACCAGCAGGTCATCTTGACTAAAGATACTTGAGAAACAAATTGGCGGGATGCACCAAGTGTTGCTTCTGTGGCAATGAAGAGTCGATTCAGCATCTATTTCTTCATTGCCCACTTGGCACTTGCTAAGTTACTATGGCAATCGGTCCATATAGCCTTTTTCTTTGCTTTCTGAGCAGCCGTATTTCTTCATTGCCCACTTGGCACTTGCTAAGTTACTATGTCAACCACTTCTTCTTTGCTTTTTGTGCAGCCATATGTGACATTTTATGTAAGTTGATCTTGTTTGACATCCGATGACAATAATTAATAAAAAGGTTGTGTGCATCACTCAATGCAGAGGTCAAGGGAATCCCCCTCTTTTCAAAGAAAAATTAGACTTCATAACACATTTTCCACAACACAATTGCTAAGGGTCTAGAGCAATCCATCACATCCTGCATGAGTGCACAACTAAACACTGTGAGTTACAGCACTCTTACCCCTCCGCGATGGTTCTACGCCCCAATCTCGTCACTACTACCCAGTTCAGGCACTATCATTGTACTACTAATCTAAAAAATACGCAGTACGAGTTGAAAGTAGCAGGATAGTATCTGCAACTTTAACAAACTAGCACTCTTAACGCACGAGCTGGAAACCTAAACAACGGCAAGCATGGTGCAGGAGCAAGTATAGTAAGGTTGGAGGAGTTACCATAGGGGAGAAGAGCGAAGGGGGGCCGACGAGAGCGGTGGGGCTCAGCCCCGGTGGCACGGCGAACGGTGAGGGAGGGAAAGGGGGTGCGGCTGGGGAGCCCATGGCGCCGACAAGGAGCTGGGTGAAGGAGCCGTGGAAGGCCGAGGAGGGCATGTCCGGGAAGAGCGCGGCGGCGAGGGTGACCGGGCCGGGGCTGGTCTCGGCAAAGGACGCGGCGGTGGCGCCAGAGCCGAAGAAGGATTCGACGGCGGAGCGCGGGGGTAGCGAGAGCGCGGGGCGCGGAGGAGTGCAGCGCGCGCCCTCGCCGCCGCCGGCAGAGGCCTCGTGTGCCGCCATGAGAAAGGAGAGATGGTGGGCGGAGCACTTGCGGAGGGGTCTTTTTGCGGGGTTTGTGGGGAACCAAAGATACGGCGAGTCCACGGCTTTAGGGGAGACACCTCTTTTCATTTTTCAGAAGGGAAGAACAACCTCTTGATCGTCTCTCTTTTTTCTTTTCTTTTTTACAGTACAACCCCTTTTTTAGACGAAACAACATTTTTCGCAGATACGCTTGATAGCGTATTATTACGTTGATAGAGGAAAGCAAATGGGCGCTGATCTGCGCCGGCGCACCGGCCCAAATTTGGGCCGGTCGCATCTGCGCCGTACGATGCAAGGCATCTCATCCGCCAGATCAACTTCCCTGCTTCGTTCCCCCACCCATCGTTCCAAGCGAGCAGGAAAAAAATTCCCCTTGCCCCATCAAA
>NC_041387.1:252196943-252202394 GCF_002162155.2 Triticum dicoccoides
TCCTCCCCCTAATCCTTCGCATGCTTCTACTGCAGCGCCGGCCAACTCGTCGGCGGCAGCCCGACGATGCCCCCACGGTCGCAACTCTGAATGTGGTGCCAAAAAAATAGAACATGGTGGAAGCAAAAACAATGACAGGATCCAGCAAAAATAGAATATGGTGGAAGCAAAAAAGTAGACTCAGCTGAATATGATGGAAGCAAAAAAGTAGACTCAGCTGGGGATTCAGTGGTCGATTGTAGCAAAAAAGTAGACTAGTTCCAGCAGAAAAAACAATGACTGTAGCAAAATTAAGCACCGGTTCCAGCAGAAAACAAAGTCGAACTGGGAGAGATTCAGTGGTTGATTGTAGCATAAAAGTAGACCAATTCCAGCAAAAAAAAGCCAATGGTTGTAGCAAAATTAAGCACTGGTTCCAGTAGGAAACAAACTCGAACCGGGAGAGATTCACTGGTTGATCGTAGCAAAAAAGTAGACTAATTCCAGCAAAAAGAACAATAGCTCCAGCAAAAATAACGCACCAGTGGCGAGGGGGCATCCGGTTTCAGCACCCTGCCCACCGCTCATCTCTCGCAGCTCCGCCTGGTTCGCGGGTTGAAGCTATTCCAGACCACGCTTGCAGCTCGCCGACATGTGCTTGTAGCATCTTGCATGCCCGTGTCTGCCATCCAGCAAAATGCATGGCCGCTTCCAGCAAAATGCATGGCCGCTTCCAGCGTCTACCAGGGTCGGCTGTAGCAAAACGCCACCTCCGTCCCCACACCCGCCATGGCTGGTCGAGGTCGCATCTTCTTGAGCACCGGTGGTGCCCCCTCCCCCCGTGACGCCGGTCGAGGTCGTTGCAGCTCCAGCGGCCGACATCTGCAGCATCCACCGCCGCCGGTTCCAGCATCCCCGTCGTCGTCGGTTCCCACCTCCCCGTCGCAGCACCGTGGTCGTTGGTGGGTGTCGTTGTTGCCGCCGCTTGAATTGGATTGAGAGAGAGAGAGAGAGAGAGAGAGCAGGCGGTGGGGAACGAAGTGGGTGGGGATGAAAACGGGTCACGTGAAGAGATAAGATAGGTGGCCAGCGGTGGTCAAAAAGCTTCTGCACGGGTCCCACATGCCAGCGCCTCGCGCGACGAAGCGACCGGCCAAAACCCGGCCGGTCGACCGGAGGGAAACGTTTCCCAAAGCAAATACAGGGTAGTGCCCAGCCACATACAGAGATTGACATGGTCAGGACACCCAATGAGCAGAAGAAAAAGGGGGTGCTTAACCCCAAGAATGCATGTCGGGTTACAGGAATAACTAGTCTTAATCTTTGACTTCGTATTAGCCCAAGAGCAAGCCTCCTCCTTGATCGCGTTGATAAGGGTGAAGGATGGCGGCGTTATCTTTTCGAAGATGATGGCGTTGTGGTGTCGCCAAATAGATGTCACGCCCAATATGCGACCCTATCCAAAAGGAACTCGAAGGTCCCACCTAGACCCGCATATTGAAACGCTTTTGCAAGGTGGATATCATTACATCAACATTACATAATAGATGGGGATACATAAATAAGGCATACGATGCCACACGAATACAACATAACAATACATAAGAGTATCATCCGACTACGGATGAAACACAAACAGAAACTCAAACGACATCCACCCTGCTAGCCCAGGCTGCCGACCTGGAACCTATCCCCTGATCGAAGAAGAAGCAGAAGAAGAACTCCAAAACAAGTCAAAATCGCTCTCGCGTCATGATCATCGTATAAACCTGTACCTGCAGCTGTTGTTGTAGTAATCTGTGAGCCACGAGGACTTAGCAATCCCATTACCATGGGTATCAAGACTAGCAAAGCTTAAAGGGGAGGAAGGGGTAAAGTGGTGAGGCTGCAGCAGCGACTAAGCATATATGGTGGCTAACATACGCAAATAAGAGCGAGAAGAGAGCAAAAAGGAACGGTCGTCAACTAGTAATGATCAAGAAGTGATCCTGAACTCCTACTTACGTCAAACATAACCCAGAAACCGTGTTCACTTCCCGGACTCCCCCGAAAAGAGACCATCACGGCTACACACGCGGTTGATGCATTTTAGTTCGGATCTGGTGTCAAGTTATCTACAGCCGGACATTAACAAATTCCCATCTGCCTATAACCGCAGGCACGGCTTTCGAAAGATTATACCCTGCAGGGGTGTCCCAACTTAGCCCATGATAAGCTCTCACGATCAACGAAGGATATACCTTCTCCCACGAAGACCCGATCAGACTCGGAATCCCGTACAAGACATTTCGACAATGGTAAAACAAGACCAGCAAAGCCTCCCGCTGTGCCGACAAATCCCGATAGGAGCTGCACATATCTCGTTCTCAGGGCACACCGGATGAGCCAGATGTCGGGTTGGCATAGACCCTGGTTGCCCAGGGGGCGCCGGACATCGCTCGGTTTGGACCAGCACTTAGACAAGCATTGGCCCGGGGGGGCTAAAATAAAGATGACCCTCGAGAGGGCGACTCCTAAGGGAAAGGTAGGCGGTGGTGAGGCAAATGGTAAAACCAATGTTGGGCCTTGCTGGAGGAGTTTTATTCAAAGCGAACTGTCAAGGGGGTCCCATAAATCACCCAACCGCGTAAGGAACGCAAAATCCGGGAACATAACACTGGTATGACGGAAACTAGGGCAGCAAGAATGGAACAAAACACCAGGCAAAAGGCCGAGTCTTCCACCCTTTACCAAGTATATAGATGCATTAATAATATAAGAGATATTGTGATATCCCAACCAAAATCCTGTCCACCATGGAGCAATCTTCAACTTCACCTGCAACTAGCAACGCTATAAGAGGGGCTGAGCAAAAGCGGTAACATAGCCAAACAACGGTTTGCATAGGAAAGGTATCAAAGGTTAGAGGTTCATGGCAATATGGGAGGCTTGATAAACAGGTGATAGGTAGCGCAGCAAAGCGATAGAACGAAGCAACTAGCATAGCAATGATAGTAGTGAGATCCAGGGTAGCGGTCATCTTGCCTAAAATCCCGCAAGGAAGAAGAACAAGTCCATGAAGAAGACGAACGGATGAAGCCGAACCAAGCGTAGACGAACGAATCCTCACGGTCGCAACGAAACAGGAATTATCGAGAAGAAGCACACAACACGGTAAACACACCACACATGATCAAGACATGATGCACAAACAAGCATGATGCATGACAAAGGCTACATGAAGCTACTCATGGCAAGAGATGATGCAAACAAGAGCAACACATCAAAGCAAGTTTAAATGAGGCCGGGAACAACATATAACAATTCCGGTAAGTCCTCATATGCAAATTTCGAAATTGGTCCAGATCTGAATAAACCTTATGTTCAAGTTGTTAAACAGCAAGTTAAGATGCACAAAGATGATCTACACGAAATTCTAGTCAAGTTACATATAAAGTTCATTATATTTGGAGCTACGGCCTAGAAGATATGAGCAAAACAAGTTAAACATGGCATTGATGCAAAATGCATACAAACATCAAGCAAACACACCAAAACAAGGATGCAACATGATAATATGAAGCTATATGCAAGTCTAAGCAAGTTTCATATAGAGCACACTCAAAACGGAGCAACGGTGCAACACATACACATGAAACAAGTTTAAAGGACAAGCTGTCCAAAACAGCAACTAGGCATCTTGCAAGCATCAAAACAACATGCTACAGGACCTCAACAAGAAAACAAAAGGCATGGGCATGATGTACAGGTAAAGCATAACAAAACATGAACACTGAGCTATCTCCAGAAATCACTAAAACATGCTCAAACACACATGGCAAGATTGCAAGTAATAACAGTTCAGACTTTGCAGAAAATAACATCAGGTTGCAATGTTTAGAGCTATCAAACAACATGTTACAAGAACTTATCATGGCAAACAAAGGCATGGCCTGAATCTCCTAATTGCATAAAACAAAATTCCCTTACTGACCATGAGCCAAAAAGGATCAGAAGAAATGATGGCACCCATGTAAACATGGCAAGTTATATGACAGATTCAAACATGGCAGGAACAACGATAAGAAGGCATGTTTGTGAGCTTGTACCACTCACCGCAGAGCAATACATGGCATGGCAAGGCAACCAACAGTAAGAAGACATATTTATGAAGCTAAGCATGGCAAGAGCAAGTTCATAGGTTACATGGAACACTAGCAACAATCATGGCAACAACTGAACTTAATGTTAACAGGCTGACAGCAACATTATTTAGCAACTTTGGAGCAAGTTTACAACAAGCTACATCATGCTCTAAATGCAACCAGGGGCATTAATGGATAGAGCATGACATGCAGAACAAAACACCCTTAGTGAACATCTCCAGATTATGCATAGAATGACTAGTAGTAGCAGGTTTACATAGCATCACGGAATAACAGATTCAGCCTAGCAAAACAGCAACAGCAAGTACGCTACTTAACAAGCTCGATTCACTCACCACAAGTCATTGCATGACAAGATAAGCATAGCATCAGCAAGAAGACATGTTTATGAAATAAACCAAGGCAAGAACAAGTTCATAGAATGCAAGGATCAACTACAACAACCTTGGCAAAATTGAATAACATGTAAACAATCTGCCAGGAAATATTTTGTAGCAAAAGTAGAGCACGAAAATGACATGCTAGACTACTCCATAATTTCAACCAGGGGCATGAATGGCTAGAAGATAACCATATGTTCAAAACATCCTTACTTAAGTATCTCAAAATATGCATGGATCTCTCTGTAGCATCAAGTTTACATGGCACCAAAATAACAGCAGAACAGGGACTAAAATTAGCAACATCACGAAGCCTACTTTGCATGCTTGTGATAGTTACCACATTGATCACAAAAATACATGGCAAGCACCTCTGTAAATAAGACATAGCATAGATCAAAACACATGTAGACATCAACCTCATAGGATGCACACATCAATCATGGCAAAAATGACAAATGAGCATGTTCTGTTAACAGACAGCAGACAACATTATGAAGCACTCTTGCAACAATGATTCAGGCATCAAGATGAGCTCAAATGAACATGATGCAATGGAATGAAATGAAGTACTCGTTGAGGCGAACAATTTGACATATTACACACATGAAACGGAGCTACGCATGCAGAGATACGATGCGATGAACATGGCATAATTATGCAAAAATATTCGGGACTTGGAGGAAAAATCACCTCCGGATCCGGGGTTGACCCGGGCGCGGATTTCGAGGCAGATCCGGAGCTTGCCGGAGAAGACGACGGGGAAGGCGGCGCCGGAGACGAGGAAGGGGGCCGGAGATGGGGCCGAGGCGCCGGGGATCGCCGGAGGAGGCGGGGCGGCGCGGCTCTGGCGCGGGGCCGCGGTAGCTGGGCGGAGGCATGCGCTCGGGCGCGGCATGGCCGGCGACAAACTCCGGCCGGCGAGCGGGGAGCGGGGTGCTGGAGAC